>NW_028230490.1:0-173370 GCF_043228905.1 Azolla caroliniana | reverse complement strand
AAGCAATTTATAGATCCATCAGGATTGTGCTTCACCTTGTAAATCCATTTGCAAATAATTGCTTTCTTGTTCGAAGGGTGAGGAACGAGATCCCAGGTCTTGTTTTTGCATAATGCTTCCATTTCCTCATTCATCGTATTGACCCATCGCGGATCCTTTACGGCTTCGGAAAACGTCTCCGGCTCCCGTACTGACGCTACCTTCATCATGAAGGCGTAATGGTACACAATATAATTGTTGTAGCTGAATCGGCTTACATGGTTCTTTGCACAGGTGGATCGACGGAGCTTCTTGGATGCTAAGGATTTCTTCGCTCCATCTGTTCAGATGATTGGGATGTCCATGCCTTCGAACTCACTGTCGAGGGAGTGAGTCGACGCGTTGTCGATTAGATCTTCATATTTAGACATCTTGGCCTTCTCTCTGTCGAGTTTCGGACTCAATCGAAATGTGCTTTGGTCACTTGGGGGCTCCCGTGGTCCACTAAGCCGTGTCATAATTGGGCTTTCTTCGTACATGCGCCTGAGCCGATCTTTGTCTTCTATCTCCATTTCAGTGGATTCCAGGTTGAGCGAAGTCAGAGTCGAAGTTGTTTTTGGTGCGTACCAGGATGTGGACTCGTCGAAAACGACATCTCGACTTATGGGAGCTTTTTGGGTAGATGGTTTGTAGCATTTGTACCCCTTCTGTTCAAGTGAGTATCATACGAGGATAAATTTTTCTAACTTCGGCTTGAGCTTTTGTCGCGTATCGTCGGGAATATGCACGTAAGCGATTGCGCCAAAAATGCGGACATGTGATAAGTCCGGCTTCTTTTGAAAGAACCTCTCATGAGGAGTTACGTCGTGTACTCCCGAGGTTGTGCACCTAACCATGACGTATACAACCGTGTTCGCCGCTTTTGCCCAGTACGATTTCGACAGGTTCTTCTCATTCATCATAGCTCGAGCGACTTCTAGTATGTGTTGATTTTTACGCTCAGTTACGCCATTCTGCTGAGGTGTGTGACAGCATGAGAATTCTCATCGGATTCCTTCCTTTCGGAGATACACCGTAAACTCATCCAAAAGGTATTCTTTGCTTCCATCCGATCGAAGGCAACGTACGTTGTGCAACGTTGCACACGCACATGATGTTTTTGTAAAATATTAATAAGAACAAATGTAAATTGTAAGAAATGCACGACAAGATTCCTAAAATGTAAATGTGATGTGCACTTATGTGCACATCCACATGAGAAAGAGAGGGGTACATAGAAGTACGAGGTGAGTAATGGGCATGGTAGTATGTGTGAGGAGTGGGAGTTAAGGCCCCATCAATCCCTCCTCCAAGAATCTAAGCAAATATCCCCCATTGAATGAAGGGGATATTTAGTCTCTCCCCTTTTGTAACAACATTCTCTCCTTATGCTATAATAGGAGAGGAAGGGCACCATTGAGGGTTTGCCTATTTTGAGTGAGAAGAGGTATACCACTTAGGTCGAGGGTTTCTATTTGGTTTAGGGTTTCTTCATTTCTTTCTTTGCTTATCCGATTAGGGTTTACATTCTACTTATGTTTTGAGTCCGGCCCACGCGGCCGCGGTTGTAATCGCATTGTGGCTTTCATGCCCATAATATACATAACTTCATAAACCTTGTCTCTTTCTATTTTCTCTACCGTGTTAATCTCTTCCACTTTGCTCATACCCGTCTTCCAATCTACTCCCTAGTCCAAGACCCCCGTGGTCCCGCCTTATTCTACACGCACGCGCGGAAAAACGCGACAACGTGCCGACCCGTAGTTTTTTCGACTTCAACCTTGAACCTCTGGAAGTGTCCGAACACTTCGCTCTTCTGTCTCATCGGGTAGATCCAGGTGTGCCTGGAGAAGTCGTCGATGAACGTGACGTAATATCAGCATTCGTCAAGTGTGCTTGTATGAGCCGGTCCCCATACATCTAAATGTACAACATCCAAGATCCCTTTGCTCACATTCCGCACTTTCGGGAATGGATGTCAGCGTTGCTTTCCGAATTGGCACACTTCGCATACGCCCGTAATCTCCTTCACGGGTAAGTTCGGGAGTCTGATTACGACTCCTTTCGATTGCATGTTCTGAAGCTTCTAGAGATTGATGTGACCAATTCTCTTGTGCGACATGTTTAGGTCGGTTTCGACTTTGAGGCCCTTTGCAAACATGGCCGATTTTACCTCGTTCAATTCGAGGACAAACATACGGCCTTCACGACGGCTCTGAGCTACGACTTGATCTCCTCTTTCGATAAAGCACCCATCATTATTGAATCGTTTTTAGTAACACTTTTATCATTGTTGAATCGTACTTGCATTCCTTGTTCGACAATCTGGCCGACCGAGACCAGGTTTTTTGTGATAGTAGGACCATGCAATACGTTCTTGAGGTAGGTTTGTTTGCCGTTGTTTTCGAATGGGACGTTCCCGATATTCTGTATTGGATGAGTCGTGTCATCGCCTGTCTCGACATATCCGGGTCGTTCGGGTTTTCGTAATTCCCGAAACGAATCTTCCGGAAACGTTGTCGTGAAGAATGTGCTTCACAATATAAAAATGAACGTAAATATTGTATTTAGTAATATTTAATAAAACTTAAACCCACACCCTTATATATAAAGTACAATGTACATGCCACTAAGCTAGGCTATTTATTTTTAGAACTATTGTAAAGAATGTGCTTCAAAGATATAAGAATGAAGCTAAATATTGTATTGAGTAAAATTGAGAGACTTAAACCCTCAACCTTGTATACCAAGCACAAGGTGTACACCTCTAAGCTAGGTTAGTTATTGTAGAATGTATTTCCGTCATTATACTTATCCCATGTCTATTTTCATACATGGAAGCTCAAATGAGCGAGATGTCTATCATGCATCACATGCATTTCATGCATTGCATGCATGTCTTTACCCTCACATGCATTATAAAAAAACACGGTAATCAATCAAGAGAAAGTTAGAGAAATAAGATAATCAAAGAAACAAACAAGTTAGCTTGTTGGTGAAGAGGCTCGTGTTTCCAAGTTGGAGTCAAGGGTTCGAATCAAGAGTCAGTAGAGAAAGGGTTCATCTTGTTATCAAGCATTGTAAAGTTGGTAAAATCTTGTATTCGTAATATACATCATGTTCATATCATATACTTTTTTTTTTCTTAAATCATACTTTGTCTCTATCTTGCTTGTTGAATCATACATTGTCTCTATCTTTTATCTATACTCGTCTCTCTCTCTCTCACATATTACTTTAAACTCATATTCCTCTTATCCTTAATTTTCCTAACATTTGTGCGCAAGCCTTATAAAAGTTCCTTCAACTCCCCTTAACCTTAGTCCCTGTGACTTCGCCGCACGAACCACAACTACCCTCACAACGTCATGTGGTTGGATGCTCCTGTGTCAACAAACCATACATTCTCTGAGGGTGTGGTGCTTGTTTCTCCTTGAGTTGCCATTGAGTGCGCTTTGTGCCTCATCATGAACATTCCGCTACGATCGTCATAATCAGAATTCGATGTGTAGTTCGTGAGCTATCAGCTAGTTGAAGCCGAGTCTCATACCATTTTCCGGCACTCCTCTTCATAGTGGTCGTGTTTTCCACAATACCCGCATATGATCGGGTTGTTATGATTGCTCGGTCCGACGAGGTGGCTCCCCCCTTTTGACAAACTCTCTAGGGTTGTTTCTATCCCCATGCCATTGATGGGAGTTACGCTCTTGGGTCTACCGATTGTGACGGCCTTGTCCAAATCAACCTCTATTTCCATGGCTGGAATTTCTTCTATCATCCGACTGGGAGTAGAACATATGACCCTCTGGTGCGTTGCTCCTTTGCCAAGCGTGATTTTCCTCAACCAACAATATTGATTGGAGATCGAAAAATGAAGGTCCAGGGTTCTCCCTTGCAAGGATGGCCGATCTAATCAAGCCAAATTGGGGTGCTAAGCCGCCGAGGCATATTTGCACCATCTCGTCATCGTCGATTACGACATTAATCGAACCGAGGGCATCACACAAACTCCTTGATCTTTAAGGTATGGCCGGTGATCGACATGTCCCTCTATTGCATGTTGTTTAGCTCCTATCGAAGTTGGATCTTTTGTGCAGTTGTGTTGGCCGCAAAAATCTTCTTGAGATTTCCCCAAGCTTCCTTTGGCGTTTTCGCCTCTCGAATATAGCCGAGCATATGATCATGAATGCATGATGCAAGGCAATACAACACACGGCTTGCAGCCTGCTCCCAAGCGGGATAGTCGACATGTGTTGGGTTGGGTTGAGTTTCGTGAGCTCCTTCAATGTAGCTCCAGTAACCTTGTCCGACAAGGTATTGATGCATCTTGTATTCCCAAGATGCAAAATTCGTTCTGTCAAGCTTCTCGGTAGGAAGAGCGCTTCCCATCTGAGTGTTCATTATGTCGATTTCTTTTCTATTGATGAGCCAGTTCTGTTGATCGTCGGCGTGTACCACAACACAGTTGAATAGATTCGTTTAAGTCACCACTCGCTCTGATACCATGTAAGGAAATGAGGAGCAAGAGTGATTGAGATGCAGCGGAAGGAATGTGTGTGTGTGTGTGTATGCATGTAAGACAAAATAGAGAGAGAGAGAGAGAGAGAGAGAGAGAGAGAGAGAGCTTAAGACAAAGATAAAGGATTGTATGTTACATTATGTAAAGAATCGATGGTGATTCTTGTGCAACGGAATAGATGTGCATTATGTGCATATATGTGTGAGAGGAAAAGAGAGGAGAGAAAAGAGAACTCAAGATAAATAAATGAGAGGAAAATAGAATACTCAAGAAGAAGGTGTATATTTCACAAGTAGAATAAGATTTACAAAATATGGCATAACAAGGAGTCACAACCGACTTAGTATGAAGTAGGAGAAGGGTGCTTTATATATAGTCACCCTCTCTTTTCATTAACTAACTACAACCACTACTCTCCCTTGGGGAATGTGAAGACTCATAGTCATGGGGAATATGTAACTCATTAGTTATGTGTCATAGAATATAATTCTATGACACATAGTTAATGTGTAGAGAGTAGTCGTGTGACTCTTGACCTTTGAGTAATCATGGATTCTCAAAACGTGTGTTCACACGTTGTGTTATGTTGAGCTTGATTCTCAACACATTAACCAAAAATACTTCCAACAGTAACTAAGTTACAAGGGGTTGATTTAAATACCAACTAAGGTAGGGTAAGTGCCCTTTCTACTATTTACAAAACTAGCCTGGTATGTCCATGAGTTAGTGTGAAACCTATCTCTATGGGAAGTTGAGTTCGACTCTCAACAAAACGATTATCAAAAATTTCTTATGGAGGGATATGGAGGAAAAACAAGCTCGTGCAAAGGTTACTTGGACCACACTGATAAAAGGAAAAAGTGAAGGCGGGGTGGGATTGATAGATCCCGTGGTGAAAACAAAGGCCTTCCTAGGCAAATTGGTGGGCATGAGCTTGCAACCACCTGAGGCACCTTGGAAAATTCTATGGAGACGCAGATAGAAGATGTGGCTGCAGGGACAAGGTGGAAGCTAGCCAAGCAACCCCTTTTGGGGTTTTGTGCCAGAAATGCAACCCAAATATTGGGGATGTATGCGTAGTCTATGTGTTGTTGGAATTATGAAAACATGGCAAGGAACCAGAAAGAGGATCACATGTAGGTGGAGAAATGATGCATATGCCCAATTGTACACGTCAATTGAGCGGAACCCACTGATTAGAGATGTGGATGGGCTGATGATAGGACAAAAACAGGCTTTAAATGGGCCAACTTAATCAATGCCCAAGGGAATGCATTGGTGGATTGGAAGAGATTTCTATCTAATGATGTGGGTACTCAAAAGGCTAGAATATGGAGGATAAGCAGGGGTAAAAGCATGCTCAAAAGAATTATAAATGCCATTGCATGCAACATGCATACCTTGGAAGATTAAAATATAACTACCTCTGAAACTTAATGGATAGGACTTATAGATGCTGAGAATTGTCTAATAAATTGGAATTAAGGGTATGAAAGTAGGATCTAATGAGGCATGCTACTACAAAATAGAGCATGGAATGGCAATATGTGAGCAACTAGCCTATCAAAGTGAAAGGCCGATTAGGCTTATTGCAAAAAATGGAAAGGATATGATGATTGACCCTCTGCCAAGGGAGATCACCCCAACGGCAGTCTGTTGGCCAATAGAAAGGCATTCGAATCAGCTATCATGGGACCTAGCAATGTATTTCTAGAGAACTCAAGGACAAATTGAGGGTGTTGGTCCAATTTTTCAGGTACAACACAAACATTGGGAGGCAAATTATTCTAGAAAAAGAACACAACAAGATTGCAACACATAAATTTTGGATACATGAGGGCATTAGTGAAAGGAGATTAGATAAATTCTAGAAAATGATATGGCATGACAATAATGATTGCAAGATAATGATGTGCTTATGGCTTATAGCGCATAGAGCCTTGCCGGTAGGGACGTGGGGTGATGGCCCCAATGTAGACCCTAGATGTATTGTATGTGGACACTTAGAAAACATTTCCCATTGTCTATGGGAATGTCACAAGGAAACAATTGTATGGGGAAGGGCATTATGTTTGCTATGCCATGCCTCTAGCTCGTTCACCCTCAATTGGGGACATGCTTGTTGGAACTTTCTTGAGGATGATGTAGCGAAATATGATAGCACATGCAAAGCAATGTACAAAGGGGAGAATGGAATTGTTTGGCTGATCACTAACAACAGGGTACCTGTAGTTATTGCGCAAAAGCAAAATTTTGGAGATCTATGGATGCCGCTTGCACTCATTACCATATGCTGCATATGGACGACAAGGTGTACCAAGTATTTTCACCAAACAAACGCTCTTCAGTTGAATTAATTAAGCTAATATGGCACACACTAATAAATTATACATTGAGAGCACAATATGAGAAGATTGATGGAACTAATGATGTTTCGGAGTTACTAATGAGGCTGAATTTTAGCAAACATTGGTGTACTACACAGATGGCTACAACAAATGGAATGGATATATGATGGCAGTATGTAGTACCCAAATGGTTGTTCCCCCCTCCCATTAGTTGAAAGAGGGGCGTGAACAAGATGACATGTAGGATATTGAATGCAGGTGATGTGCATGAAAGATTGGCTAGAGACACGTGTGAAAGTGTAAGATAAAGAAGTGAGATCGCTCATGAATGATAGGATAATTTAGGCAAGGACTACTCGATAAAGGGATCTAAGTTGTGTACATTATAACTAATGGAGTATATTCTTTTTTGGATATTTTATAGTCTCATTGTAAAAGTGCAAAGGATTCTTTGAGGCCATCTTCTCTTACAAACTTGACTCGCAATATTGCACCGATGAATTGAATCCATTTAGGTACTCTAAATAAATATATTCAACCTTAATCTCCAAGAAATCAAGGTCCTGCAAATTCTTTCTTGACATATGAGGTTTTGGCCATTCATTTAGTTAAGAATTTGTGTAATTCTTCATATCAAAAGGACATAAATTTAGAAAGGCATGGGACAATCTCAAGAGTCAAGACAATCGTATATCTCCGAGCAACAACCACATATAAATCCATGGGATCACTCGCATGTTGAGTTGATAAATCAAACCTTTTATTCCATCATGTACAAAGTGATGTTATTTAAAGAAGAGAGCTTATAAGTAGCGTGGAGATGGAAGACGCATAAACTAACGATGGTTGATGATTTTAGGATCGTATGTTGTAGGATTCTTAGTCATTCATCCAATTGTGTACAAGTGAATACCAATCAAACAACTTTAAGTCAATGTGTATACAATAACTATGATATAAACCAAATAAATAAATAAACAAACATAAACGATAGATAGGTATATGGATATAAAAAGTTTGGGGTTGAAGACAATACCAATGTAATTGTGTGGGTAGGAATTCTTATGGAGCGAAGTATCCATAGTGGACCCTTCATCACAAGCAATAAAAAAGAGAGAGAACCATTATTTGTGATCCAACATGTTGTTTCTTAACCATAAGACTAAACTGAAGAAAACGTTAAAATAAAACATTTCTTTCACTTAACTTGTGCATTTGCACATTTTCAATTTCGAAGACTTTTAATCATCAGTGAGTGAGGGGAGCACGACACACCTAATTTGTCATCTTCCTAGATTTATCGAGTGCCGAGGGGCCTCCATGGCCATGTGATGAAGGAGAAAAGCAAAAGGAAAGTTTGTTGGTTGGTTGGTGTAAGTAGATAGTCAATGTTTAAAAAAAAACACAAACCAAAAAAACAAAACAGCCACACACGTCCCCTTTCCCCCTCCCAAAAATATAAAAATAAATGGGGGAGGATTCAATGGGAGGGGCAGGGCATTTTGGTAGATGCCAAGAGAAGGAAGTAAAAATTATATATGGGATGAAATATATTCTGGTAATGTCATCATAATGTCTCATCTCTTAAACTTTTGTTCTCTCTCTCTCCCCCTCTCCCCCCTAGGACGTGTAAACCAATCACTCCTATTTTAATTATGTACATAATAATGGAGTAGTATTTACATAAAAGAAGGAAGACAAATTGACCCACCACGACCTCTCGAGTCTCTACAATGGAAAGGCGCTGAATGAGTATGTAGTAGCAAGAGCAGTAAAGGGTAGGAGAACGACGATGATGCATGCTGCAAATGGGGAGTTGAATATATGTATATGTATATGTATATGTATATGTATATGTATATGTATGTAATGTAAAGGAAGAATTTGCTCGCTTTTTTATTATGATCATTAATTAAACAAAAAGAAAAAAAGGGAATATTATATAGATATTTTATTATTATTTTTAACAAAAAATAAATAAAATCGAGTTAGCCGCCTTCTCTAAATAGACTACATAACAAATATATGCATGCATGCCATAGCATCGACTGAATGACTAACTCTTCATGAAACCGCACATCTTTCTTTTTTACTTGTGAAATAATTGCCAACAGCAGCAGCTCTGTGTATGTATGTATGTATGTACATATGTTTTTTATTTTTATGGGAGGATTTGTTTTGTATGTATATGTATGTACATAATAGATGCCTCCTCCTGAGTCCTGGCCCCCTACTCCCCTTTTACCATGGTACCCATCCCAATGTAACTGCCAGCTATTATTTATTTGTATATATATATATATGTAAATGTCTTTCTCTTTCCTCCCTCTGGGACCCATTTTTTATAGTTTCACTACTTTGTCATTACTATTATCATTAATCTTTTACAAGTCAATAATATTTATTCAATCCATTATTCTCCTCACAAATTATTATCTTGGCCTAACTATTATCTATCTCTAATTATGAGCTACCATTTGAGGAGCAAGACCACATTATATCATTCTAATTTGGCAGACGTGAATGAACTTGATCAATTCATTACATTGCTGATCTGTCAGTTCATCATTTAGCATGGATATATATGTTTATCAGTGATGATACTTAATTAATTCAAGCAATCGAAAGCAGCAATTTACTCCTCGTGATGCTTAATAGTGCTAGCAATAATATGACAGCACTGATCCCATTATCAATACGATTAATAAGGACAATATGAACCCCGATACTGTGCAGGTAACTAATTACTCCTTAAACCTCAGCAGTTACATACAATATATACATACTTCATGGTTAATGCACCCTATACTTAATTATCAGTATACAGGCGATTTCAGGGCCGCAGACTAATCAGCAGTCAGCGTTCGCCGGGATTATGTCGTCGGATGATGGCCAATTACAGCAGGGTCTGGCGGACCTGCAATTAGAATCGATCCAGACTGCAGATCGCGATGGGTCTGGCGGTGCAGGATCTTCAGTGGCAGGGATGAGATGGCCTAGCCAAGAGACAGTCGCCCTTTTGAAGATCCGGCAGGAGATGGACTCCTCCTTCCGAGATTCCAACCTCAAACATCCGCTATGGGAGGAGGTGTCCAGGTATGACACCATTTTCCATTATCAGCAAACCTAACCACAATCCTGTAATCATAGCTAATCACAAAACCCAAATTCCCTTAATCGCTACAACCCAACCCATCATAAATTATCTCCTCTGCTTCTGAATACTTAACATCTATTCAATCCGACGTAAAGGATCACAGATCTCCTGACTAACGACATCTCCTACGCGTGCGCACATATATATATATATATATAAGCGAATCCTTGACGATGTAGTTGATCCCAAACGGGCCTCATATAGCAGCCTCCCAAAATACAACTACAACTACATAGATTTTATGTGTACATATATCATGTATCTAAAAGGTTTACATAATCATTCAATCGTGTAGATTTTTTTTATGAACTAAACATATTATACCAATAGTTACTTACTTGTAGCCTAAGGATATAATTATGCGGTATGGAAATCAACTGTAAACCAATACAATAACTGACGGCCTTACACAATTCAACTCACTCTAACCCAAAAGTTAAAACAATTGAAGAATGAATCATTTTTAATTCAGAACTTTAAAAATTGGCATTTGCGAGACAGGAAGCTAGGGGAGCTAGGCTATCAGATAAGGGGTGGCAAGAAGTGCAAGGAGAAATTCGAGAACGTGAACAAGTATTACAAGCGAAGCAAATTAGAAGGGCAGACGATGAAGGGCGGTGGGCAGAACAAGAAGAGGCAAGATGGGAAAGCGTACCGATTCTTCACTCACCTTGAAGCATTATATAGACAAGATCACGCTACTAAAACTGCTACTGTTATTACTGCTATGTCCACAAATAATAACAACAATGTGTCGGTTATAAGCGCCTGCACTAGTAACAACCAAATTAATGGTAATGCTGCCGATGCCCATGTGATTACAGCTAACACTCACACTCCGGATAGTAATAATAACAGTAATCCAAGGCCCATTCATGTTGGCAAAAGCATTAATGCGTTTAGGAATAACAATAATGGAAAGATTACTGCAAGTACATCGGGCGTTTTGTTGAATCATAGGGCTACTGCAGCACTAGCTAACCAGCTCCTTGACCTGTCTACTGAATCATCCACGACTTCTGACGACAATAATGAGGAGGAGGAGGAGGAGGAGGAGGAGGAGGAGAATAATAATGGGTGGGATACTAGTGATAAGGAAGACGTTATGCTACCCGGTAATACTTATTCGGATCCACGGGGGCCTGCTGTTGTACAGAAGAGCAAGAGCAAGAGCAAGAGCAAGAGGAAGAGGAAGAGGAATGGTGGACCGCCATATGCAGGTGCCCGCACCTCTGGTCGTGATGATGATGAGCAGAACAGGGAGAAGATCGCCAAGGCCTCCTCCAGCAACAGCAGCAGAAGGTACAGGGCCATGGCCGGATTGTTGGAGCGGTTGCTGACGAAAGTGTTGGACAGGCAGGAGCAGATGCAGCAGAGGTTCCTGGAAGCTCTAGAAAGAAGGGACAGGGATCGCGCCTTACGAGAGGAGAGGTGGAGGCATCAGGAGATGGCCAGGATGAGCCTGGACAATGAGCTGAGGGCACGAGACAGGACATCGGCTGCCAGCCGTGATGCTGCGCTCATTCACTTCCTCCACAGCTGCTGCGGCAGCGGCTCCGGCTCCGGCTCCGGCTCCGGCTCCAGCGCACAAGCTCCCTACTACAACTACAATTACAATTACAATACGCCGGCTCCCCTGGAATCAGCTACTGCTGCTGCGGCTGCTGCTCTCGTACCATTTCTATCTTCAGCACCACCCGCAAATACAAGCCATGAGGAGGAGGAGGAGGAGGAGGAGGAGGATATAGTAGAGCTACCAGCTAGCCCCATGGTATGTATGCCTTCGCCGGCCATCACCACCACCACCACCACCACCACCACTACTACTACTACTACTACTGCAAATGCAGTGCCCATTGCCGCAAAACCTGTGCAGAGTGCCCTGCCTCTGCACAGTGTTGTTCTCCCAAGAAAATCTCAAATGTCTTCTCATGGCTCTACCACGCCGACTGCCATCCGTTCCCCTTCCCTGCAGGAGCCATTATCAACGGATATTATGAGGGCGACGTCTTCATGGGGTGAAGATCAGGTGCTTAGGAGGAGGAGCTGCAGTGAGCAACCATCGGATCCATCAAACATGAATGGCAGCCAGAGATGGCATAAGGCGGAGGTGCTTGCACTCATCAAACTACACAGTGACATGCAAGCCAAATTCAATGAGGCTGGGGCCCCAAAAGCTCCTCTGTGGGAGGACATCTCCAAGAGTATGGCGGGAATGGGGTATCCCAACCGGAATGCCAAGAGATGCAAGGAGAAGTGGGAGAACATCAATAAGTACTTCAAGAGAGCGAGGGAGAGCAACAAGAAGCGACCTGAGAACGCCAAGACTTGCCCTTATTTCCATGAATTGGATGCACTCTACAGGAAGCCGATTCATTATTCAACAGCAGCACTGACCACTACTACTACTATTATTACTACTAATAATAATAATAATAATACGATAAGTCATGTACCTCCTGAGCCTTATAATGAGCCCCCAATATCAGGGGATGTGATTGGCGATGCTGGTATAATGGATCTGTCGACAATAGCAGCTACAAATATCTCGAGCAGTCATGTCACAGAAGAAGAAGAAGAAGAAGAAGAAGAAGAAGAAGAAGAAGAAGAAGAAGATCCAACGACAGTAGTTAACGGCAACGATCAAAAAGCTCCCGGAGTACCAGCCATCAATAATACTACACCGACTAATTCTGTTACGCCTTCAGTTACTACTCTTGCACCATTGCCTAATTCTTCGTCTTTCATGTCCTCTGTTCTGCGATAAAAACAGGTTGCAAATCAATAGCCACAGTAGTAGCAGCAATCCAAGAGAAAACCTTAGTTACAGTACTCCTCAGGCCGTTCAGTTTTATTAAGTGAAGATCTCTAATTTAGAGAGCAACTCTTTCTATATATTTATTTATTTATTAATATTGACCTGTACAATGTCACACTTCTAGCTACTATCAGAGTAGTATAAGTTGCCCCTTGGGCCTGGGGGGAGAGTCATCAATGGCTTTCAGCCTAATTCATTCGTTATTATTCGTCCTAATTGGGGCTAATTAATAAGATTCAGTGTATGTATTTGTCATCATTGTCTTGATCAACATACATACATTTACATACATTACTTACATACATACATACATACAATATACAACTCAATCGTCATGTATCCCTAATAGACCAAAACTAGTCCTTTCGCTTTAATTATTATAATGATTTATTGCTTCTTGTTCCAGGCAAATGTCTTTCTAATCCTTTTTCGTTCTTCCTATCGTCTCAACCCTTTCCACTGCAGGCATAAATAATATGATTGCCTGTTTCCCCTCTGCATTCATACAACTTTGTGTACACTGCCACATACGTCTCTAATTAGGCGTCGGTCGATCAATATAGTGCCTCGCTTCTCTCTCATTGGAAACAAAATCGACTAGTGCCTGGTTAAATGCCTAGGGGTGGGCGTTTCTAAAGCTTTCCAGCTATTTAAATCATTGGACATGACGTCAAGTGAGAAGGAAATACCGTCGGCCCACTCCTAAAACTCCCTAAACCCAAAGTACATACATACATACATACAGATATACCTACGGCAAGATACCCCACCCCCCCCCCCCGACCTTAAGTTCCCAAAATATGAGGCCAGCATAGCGTGTGTGCTTTCTTTCTTTCGTATGAGCTGCATCAGTATGTACAGCTTGTGTGTCATGTAGAATGGGGGAGGGAGGGAGGGGATGGATGAGCAAATATCATTCCTATGTTGCCAGTGCCACAGGTTGGTCCGAGGGCAATTAATTAGAAATTGTCCTCCAAACAAAGACGACTGGCTGTACTAATGACAAGAGTGCAAATCCTCTAAACAAAGAGGCCTGGCAAGTAGCTTTACCTATGATGGATGAGCTATAAATATTCCTACACAATTCCACCCAAACTTATCATAGGATTCGTACCAGGATTATTCAGTAACAAGCGTGAGCCCTACTACTACTCTCATTATTACAGACTGAACCGGATCTTCTTCCGAGATCCAAAGGTGGAGATTATTCATGTATGTTCGGCTCTTCACAGCAATTTGATGGTATCAGGAATGTCGGTCTTAAACCAGGCATATATAGAAGTAGGAAAAACACCCATCTCTATTCTCTACTTGCTTGCCCTTAGCGACTAACGTGACACAACCCACTTTCCAGCGTCCTACGTGTTTTTTAGCTTTTAAATAACGCACACATACACACACATATATATATGTACATATTCTATAGATAGGTAGGTAGGTAGGTAGGTAGGTAAAGGAATGGATTATGTATATGTGTAGAGTAGGGTAGGATGGTTCGGGAAGATCTTCTGTTTGTTATGCAAAAGGCTGAATAATTACTAGTAGTACGTATTCGTTAGCAGCAGCTAATTAGGTTTAATACTTTAACGTCTTCAAATGAGTACTGTGTCATGTTGGTTGGGCTTCAATGTGTTATTATGTGCTGCTGCGCAGATTTTTCCCTTGGAGTTGGAACCTCTTTGTGAATCAAAGATGATCACTGGGCTGCCTAGTCTTCTCTCCTTAGGAATCGGACCGGACCTACTTTGGACGGACGCTTGTAACCTCAGCTCAGCTCTGTTCTGGCCCTGGCCCTGGCCCCTCCTGTCCACTCTTTTAAGTATGTACATATGTATGTATGTGGGTGTTCGTTTTGTTATGGGAGGGAGGGAGGGAGGGAGGGAATTGTGAAATATAATAAAATGAAGTAAGTAGTGGGCCGTGGGGGGTAGGTAATACGAATACATAGTATGAAATTGTGGCGATGGGTTTAGTATGAAATTGTGGTGGTTGGTTTATTATGTGGCACATGCCTGGGCATGGGCTGTGTGGGGGCAGGCATCCCCGGGGCCGTAATATGTATGTATGGTGTCAGTTAGAAGTTAGTAAGTACGTACGTGGACTCGGAGAGAGAAAGGATGGGTGCCCCTCAATGCTTGCTTACTTTTAATATCTAATCATTCGTATATTAAAAACAAATAATAATTTCCTCGTACATACTTTCTTTCGATGACCAACAACAAAGCATCAGCTTATGTACCATATTGTATCCTTATTGTGATGGTGTGATGGTCGTTCCATCAAGAACCTATTGTTTTGTTTCTTTGGGGGGTGGAGACTCAAATGCAAAATACTTGGGAAGCGAATTCTCCCCTCTAGAGTCTACATTGTTGCTTGCTCCCATGATGTGCAAAATGCCATGACCATTGACTGCCCAAAAATACTCGGTTAGTCTAGACTCCAAACTCCAAAACCCAGATAAGTTTACATTTTACTCTTGGTTATATTTTCTCAAGCTATTGCATAGCATATACCATACTAGATTTCTGTACATTATGCCTCCATTTGGAAACCGTACTTTCTTTTTATCTAATTAAACTACCTGAAGTTTTTGATTTTGCAATCTCTTAGCCCATGTATGGTTTATACTAAATCCAAACTTAGTTGTGTCATCTTTGAATATCAATCTCAACGTAACACACTAACGAGTATATGGTGCTTCATGCATGAATATGCAACATGAGCTCAGCTTACAACTAATGCCATGTGACATGCCCCCCCCCCCCTATCCTTAAAAAGACAAGATATGATTGTATGCAATATTAACCAACAGAAACATGAAACCGAATGTGTGATTTGTGGCTGCAAAAAATTGTCACTCCATCCTTGAATGACATGACAAAAGGTTTGCATGAATTGTTGGAATTTAAGTATATATCTAGATGCCATCAAAATTTTATCTTTGGGACAAAAATAATGATACTCAATAATGATGTGGTAGTTGTGAAAGATGGCTTTACAAACTCACTTTATGCAATCAAAGATAGAATATGGAAGCATCCATGACTGACACTACTTCTATAGTAAAAGGCAATACAAACAAGAAACAATGTCACTTTCAATAGCCCAAGTGTTGGTAAGGATGGAATTGCCTTTTAATACAAAGGAGGCAAAGTTTTTTGGGATATTATCTGGTTTGGACATTATCTAGCTAGTTCTGAATTCAACAACAACATTTACAATTATTAATTCTCCGAGTTGATCTCTATCCACTCTATTTAATCATAAAGCTCATCATGTTGAGTCAATCCTCTATTTTCATAGGGCCCACGAGGACATGTTGGTTTCAAGGTAATGGTGGTATTACTTAACTTTTCTAGTTAAAGTTTCCTTGTACAATTCAATGCTAGTCATTGTATAAATTGCATAGAGGCAACCACTTTTCCCTTTAATTAACATATAGTGGCTGGCATGCTACTACTTGTGCACAATGTCCATTATTTGTTTTTCCTTAAGTGTGTGAATATGTCGGTAGTGTGTTGTTGAGAGTGTAGAAAAGGAAGCAATAGCGTGTTGACATGACATGTTACATTGTCTATTTACGTGCCATTGCAAACGTTGGCACACCATAGGATTCTTCTTTCCTATATAATATCTCAATTTGGTATTTACCCTCGTTTAATGATACAATATTTAAAAGCCTTTCCAGCCTCTATTTATATTTCTTGTTCAATTTTTGTACAATCAATTTTTATTATCGTTGGCATATCGATCATTTGGCCCTCAACTGTTTATAATATGTCTTTGTGAATAAAATAGAGACTTTCATTAACTTTGCATTATGTGAGCCTGACAACAACATATTAACCACCTCCTCCATTAATGTAGGATGTATTATAGAGTTTTAATCTCTTCCTGTTCTTAGTGTTGTCACTCATGAATACAAATTATTGAGGCTTGATGTTGTTCCATTCCAAATTTGTTCATTTTCATCATCCTAATTTAGTTAGCCTGATGGTAAGCTATTAGGTTCTCAAACATTTGTAACATATACCACATCTTGTTTTTGCTGAACTACATGACACATCAGTGTATCCAACACACCAATGCACCATATCCAAACGGTTCTCTACTTCTTGCTCTTGTGGGAGTAGGTAAACTTTGGCAATAGTAGTGGGCGACACATGTATGTAACTAATATATAAGCGAAGGGAAACAATTGTTTCTTCCTCTTCAGACAAATGAGTTCGTCTCTTTTACATCGCTTCCTTATTAATTCTGAAGAAACAAACAAAATGATTGGATGGGAAGCTATAAAGCTATTTTAGTAAATCCGTCATATAGTATTGTGAGTTTTGAAAGGCGTGTCTCTTTTACAATTATTATTCATGTAGTAGGATTGGATTGGCTGTTGCCACATTCCCCATGCCAAGTACTCCACGCACTCTTGGCGTTGCTCAGTGTAGGCAATTTATATGGATTATATTGCTTATTTAAACTTGACATATTCATATAGCACTGGTGGTCTAGTGGTAGAATAGTACCCTGCCACGGTACAGACCCGGGTTCGATTCCCGGCCAGTGCAATGATTGTGCTTGTGCTTTATTGCATTCAGTATTTTTCCTTATTGCATTCAGTATGTTCCTTAAGTGTCTATACTTGAGCAACGAAGGAAATGCAATGCAACGGTTTCTCCATATAAACGATACATAGATTCAAGAAGTAATTTTATAATGAAGTTGGTTTGCATTATAGAATTCTCAATCATTTGCATTTTATTTTAGCTAAACCCTCGACAAAAAATGCTTGTATAGGCATTCTAGACAATAAGGTTGGTTTCTGTTATCTAAATAGATTTTCCAAGTATGGAGGTGTATTATAACATTCCCACTTGTCCTTCCACCAATCACAACACAATGCATCCTATTGTAACATATGCTTGCCTTCATTCCTCAATCTTTGACCCTTTTTACCCTACTCACAAGAAAACTTTGTAATTTACGTTTCATAATTAGACAAGTTCTAACATTGCATATGATTCAAATCAGCAGACTCAATGCACATTTTAATGATATGAAACGGCTTTTTGCCATCTAGGTTTGATATGTGCATGTCTTACATTTATATTGAATTTTCACATGTTTGAAGGTGTGCTTCAATTAACGTTTGGTAACACTATGCATATCATGCAGTGTGAATTGCCATGGAGAACACGGTTGAAAGCTAGTTAACGAAGGTAACACAGTTTAATGACATGATTACTATTATCATCTCACTTTTTGAATTCAAGTATCTACAATGTTGCTCAGTGCAAGCATTCTTACTGGATAAATGATGATTAAAACTAAGCCAAACTCAAAACTATTCAAGCCCATTCATGGTTTAAGAGCACTAAAGAACCTATAGGAAAAACACATCTTATCTAACAATGAAAGCACGTCTTTCTATACATCTCCTACACCTCAAAGAGAGGGAAAGAATATATTAACCTTCTAATGAGAGAAGGTTTTTGCTCTAACCCTCACCAAACAAACTTCCATAATACAATCTTTTAAATGAAATTGCAATATTGGTTTAGAACCACCAAACAGGTATGAGTATCATGACACCTTTAGAATGGCAACCTTCAACAGCATTAATCATTCAATACCTAAGAAAATAGAGGATTCATGTTAGGCCCCAAAAGCCTTGAGGCAATATCTATATCCTACTCTGAAATAAAGAAGGATGCGATTAAATCATTTAGCATTTGTGATGCAATACCAATATAGGTTCTCATTTTCAAGTCTTCATGAAAGCCATTATGAAGGAGCACCACTTAGGCAAGATTTTATCCCCTCTGAGGAAAGGAAACAACTTCATTAATTCTAACATATGCGGACAATAACAAATACACTTCTTAGGAGTCTCGGGAAATGTGTTACAGTCTGGTAAATAGCTTAAAAGAAAATAAATACAGCCGATCACAGTTGTACTTGACGAAACAAGTAAAATTTTGGTACACATAACGGGTAGAAAAGAAAGGAGAACAGAACAAAATTGCAAATGAATTAATCACAAGCTTTGAACCAAGCGGCAAACAAAATCCTTGGCTGAACTAAAATGAGACAACAATTGTTTTCTTTTATATCCTAACGTTTTAGTATGTGAGACCAGTAATTACTTAGATTCCAATTACACTAAAGGTATACTTCTTTCGGAAAAATCCATTCATTTTCCCTTGAATTCTAAAAAAAGTACATTTTGGTGTACAGAACAATCTCAATAGCAATCAAGAATGGTCTAAACCAAGGTTTATTTGTAGGCAAAAAACAGCACTAAAAAAACCCCTTCTTGGCAATACCTTGAAAGGGCCTTACAGGAGTTGACGGTGGTCTTCTCCGGTTTTCATCTGTAGACTTGGCCTCTTCCACATCTTGTTTCTCACTAGATTTTGGATCTATTAAGATCTTTTGAAATGTCTGAGAGAACCCTGTGGCAATAATTGTCACATGTATCTCCCCAGTATACCTATCATCCACTACTGCTCCAAAAATAATATTTGCTGCAGGGTCAGCTAAACTGGTCACTACCTGCACCCGTTTGAAACATTTTGTCCCATCAGTTAAGAGAATAAAATAGAGAAATTTAGGGTTTAGGGTTCCCAAAGGCCACTTCCGCTTAGCTATATTCTAGTATTGATTCAGTTGTGCCTGTGAACGAAGTCAACCATTTCTACAAAACGAGACATCTCATGCTAAATCCCATATTGAAACCATGGTCTTTATACATCCATGAGAAGGTATAATTTTGTATAAAAGTTGTGTTTGGGGTTCAAGCCATTTGAGTCAACCATTTTATTCAAAACGAGACATCTCATGCTAAATCCCGTTACAAAACCATGACCTTTATACATCCACGAGAAAAGATAATTCAAAATCGAATGTGGTTTAAAAGATGTAAAGCACATACTTTATAATGTTAAAGTTGCGGGGTTCAAGTCTATCAAACAATGAGTCTAATATTAAATTCATTGTAAACAGCATTTGTCTCTATCATTTTTCTCCTGAAACAAGTGCCTTACTAATTCACTTTCTACAACCCTAAGGGTATAAAATAACAGCACTGCTCTAGAAAGGCAATTTAAAAAACAAAGGGACCAGTGAAACTGACACTCAAATGTTGGAAATTAACTCACGTCATTCCTCTTACAGATCGTGGGAGACTTGTTACCTGAGAAACTTTATTCACTTCTTGCAATGTAAGATCCTTGCCCCCTGTAATATTGTAAACTATCCCAGTTGCTCTTTCAATGGATCTCTCTATCAAAGGTGCAGATGTGGCCTGTTGAGCTGCTTCTTCAGCTCTATTTTTGCCTGTTGACATTCCTACACCCAGCATAGCTGTTCCGGAATTTGTCATCACTGCCTTAACATCTGCAAAATCCACGTTAACAAGACCTGGTACCTGTAGGTCAAAGATCTAATTTTCATTCATTGTGATTCTGAAAGCCATTTAAAAGTATAGTATCAGTTCTTCTGTCTATACAGTGATGATGTCAGAGATGCCTTGCACGCCTTGCCGTAAAACATCATCTGCCAGAAGAAAAGCCTCTTGCAAAAGTGTTTGCTCTTGTGCCACATCAAGCAGCCTATCATTTGGTATCACGATCAGAGTATCGACTGATTTTTGCAGCCGTTCAATTGCCTCCAATCCCTATAAATTGAATTAAAAACAAGTCATGGCATGCTAAAGCAAATGTGAAGGCATTGCATTTATATAATGCATAAGAGATTTTAGGTGTCGCTACAATTAATGTTTTCAAATTTACAACATTACTTTATTAATATTGCCTTCCCGTAAGATAACATCTGCCAAAGAAACTCTTGAAATAGTGTTTGCTCTTATGTCATATCAAGCAGCCAGTCGCTCAATATCATGATCAGAGTATTGACTGATTTCTTTAGTGCCAACCTTGTGCTTTGCAATATTAAGATTGTGCCTTGTCTTGTCAAAACAAAGCTCAATGGAAATGTGTAAAGCCATTTTTTCAAAGACAATGTTCAGTGTTTATGATCTCAAACTGCATTTATGAAGAACTATCATAATGAATACTGTGTGCCCCTGACAGGCCCAAGTTTTCTTCCTGTGGACAAAACCGATGCCAAGCTCCTCGCTCTGCAACAGGAGGTCATATCTTCTTCTTTTTTGTGTATCTTCTAATACTTAATATTGTTTCATAACTGATACGGCAAAAAAATGATATTATCTTATGTTCTACTGCACCTGCACAGCCCTGCGACGACCTTCGAAACTGAATGGATATGTAACAACTCCAACAGTGAGATGCCCTGCTTCCTTGGCCATCCTTGCAACTACAGGTGCTGCGCCAGAACCCGTGCCTCCTCCCATCCCAGCTGTTATAAATACAAGGTCTGCATCTGCAACTGCTTCTTGGATAGCATCAATGGATTCCTCAGCTGACTTTTCACCGAGTTCAGGCTTGCCTCCAGTACCTGGTTCACAAGCTGATTACACGAACTGAAATAATAATGGTTAAGAGAGATATTTGAATCTCACCCAGTCCTTTAGTTATTTCTTGACCAATCTGCAACCTTTGAGGTGCAGCTGAGTGCACCAAAGCCTGCGCATCGGTGTTGATTGCCCAGAACTCAACACCCTGCAGAGGTAATGGATCAAGCTGTTAACTACTAGAAAATGGCAATCCAGATTACTCGTCTGCTGATGGTGTGTTTCACAATTATAATTTGTTGTCTCAGTTTATATTAGAAACAAGAATATAAAAAGACACAGTGGAACTTGCAATTCTTTTAAAAAACATTTCAAAAGTCATACTGTGCTTGCAGGAAAGGTCCTGATGAAACAAAGTGGCATAGATGCTAGTAACAGAAATCATGGTTGTATGTATTCATGCATAAAGGTATGATGATTTTCATTGCTTATTTGTTATGCTCAGACTCTCGATGCCCCCCCTTACTACCCTGAGACTATACAACTCTCCATGCTCCATCCACATTATTCTTTCCTCAGCAACTTGCTCTCTACACATATGTTCATCCCATTTTGCCACTCACCACAATTATTTTATGATCCTAACCTCATGGCTCTATATTGCCCACTAATGAAACGTTACTGAGGCTCGATAGGTGTTGGTTTTTTGCTCTTCCTTAGATGCTTCTCTATGCTCACAGCTATAAACATATGTCGCTGTTCTGAGTCTATAATAAGACTTCAAATTTGAAACTACAATAAAGGCTTATAACCATATGAAAATTTGTGCTATCTTCCAAGCCCTAAGACTATGCCAGAATAACTCAAAAACGTGTATCTACCTTTAGATATCTTTATACTATGATACAATTACGTTTTACAACATTAAAGCTCCGCATTGGTGACTTTAGAAACTTGAAAAACGAGCCCTCAATTTTTTCTAGTTACTCTAAATTGTCAATGCAAAGTAGTATTCAACCTATGGCTTTAGCAACCTTGGCCATTTTTTTTGAGTTTCATTGTTGAAAACCTTGAAAACCTTTTGGAGTCCATGTGAAGCCAAAAATGAGTATTGACAGAAAAAGGCAATCCTACTTTGAATTTGTATTGAAATTGAAAAAAACAGGAAGCTCCACAATTAGGTAGAAAGGAGACCCTACTCCAACCACTTGCAGTACATATCGTTAGAGCTTATGTTGGAGCTTCAAACTCCAATGTATACATAAACCACATGTGTGATACGTTTATACATATATATACAATACATGCATGATCCATATGTACATGCCATACACATACATTATCCATAAAATAACCTCTAGGGATTCCTAGTTTAAATTTTGTATCCAATATGAGAACAATGCATTCTTCAACTCCGTAATCAGGTAGACCGTAGAAGGAAAAAACTACCTGAACATCGCTGGCAATCATCCTGTTAACTGCATTATTGCCACCTCCTCCGACTCCGATGACCTTTATGCGAGCCCCCTCATAAGAAGGCAATGAAAATGATGATGCAGCGTGGATTGTGATTCCCCTGGCTTTTCTTACCATAGTGATCTTAAGTCTGGCATGGCAAGTAGCTGTGCTAAAGCTAAGGCTTCCACAGTTAACTTTGGAGGAGAGAAGCCCGAAGGGTTTGAAGAGTACAGCTTCATGAGACACCGTGGTTGCGGATAAAGTATGTTGATTAAGTAGCATCATGCCCTTCTATTCAGTGATGATGAATGAGAAGGCAGAAATCCGGAAGCTCTGCGGTCTGTTGAAAAATAGGGTTTTGGGGTGGAATTTTAGCAATAGAAGTAGAGATAGAGAGTAGAGTAGTAGTGTGGCAGTTCGAACTTCCAAACGATTTCCATTAATTTCCCGAAATGCCCCTCCCTCCCGCTTGCCCTTTTAGATTTAGTGACAGAAGCGCATGAGCATGAATGAAGAATATGTATGTATGTATGTATGTATGTATGTATGTATGTATGTATGTATGTATAAGGCTGCTGGCTCATTAGTCCTTCGCAATATTCTGCCCCTTTGGTGGTCATAGAGAGAGCATGCATGCATGATTGACTTTTGAAGTGTGTAAGGCCCATGGCCGCAATGTGTGCTTCTTATCTTTGCTCTACCCCCGTGTTGTTTGTTGCCGGGCAATGACAACCTGAAGAAAGGTTGTTAGATGGAATCGTGCAACCTTTTATAGATGAACGCATCACCGAAAGATGTGCACCACATCACATTGTCACAAATCAAGTTTGTATTGCTTCAAATTGATTATTAAAAAAATAAGACATCGTGTTCTTCATCCCCTATTACTCTCTATATGGGATTGATTGCAAGCTTTTAGAGAAAATAACAAAAGTTTAGGCACATTTGGGTATCCTAAATATGGATATCTAGATTAGATTTTAATGCTTAAACCAAACTTATTTACTTAAGAGAAATGTAATCAAGGAACTTGGATGTTTAGTTGTGAGTTATTAATTTTGCATAACAGCACTTAATTGTAAAATGATATTATTATTATATAAGAGAAAATATATGGGCAAGATGAAGTAATGTGATTAGTGTTGTACTTTGTGATTAATGTAGTGCTTAGCAATCTATTTACGACGTTTGTTTTGTTATTAGCCAATGATGTAAGTGTTTCTATAATTCGAATGCCATTCAATGATATGAAGGTTGACTTCGAAGCTTCACGGTGTTTTGCTTCTACGTTTAGAGTTGTGAATTTAATATGTACAATTTTCTTGTGTGATTTCGATGACATTTTTAATCCCAAAACCAAAACTAGGTTTAGGACACGTATGTAATTATACTAAAGGGCAGTTGCCCTAGTTCAGTTATTAATAATTATACATACTAAACTTGTAACCTAGTTTGTAAGATGATGTCTGTGTACCTCTCTCTTGTATTGTAACTTCTGAAAAATAATACAATTACAATTTGTGCCTTTGTGTCTCTCTCCCCCTCTCTGTTTGTTGTCCCTTTATCTTGATCTCTGTTCAAGTTGTCTTTGTATCATAATCTGTTCTTCTTATTGATCTTGTTTACACCAACATGGTGTCTTTCAACCTGTAGTGTTGCTTCGTATTCCACATTGACGGCCTAAGCTTACAACACATGGGTCATGGACACAAAAAAGCACACATTTTTAAGTTTGCCAATGTGGATTAAATGGTTCCCTTCTTGGCTTTGGAGGCAAGTTGATCTTGATATCTTTGGTTGATTCTTATTTCACCATATTCCCCTCACATGGATTCTGAATAAAGTCATCTTAAGCTCTTCTATTCCAATTAGCTTAATATGCCAATGTAAAAGGTGATAGTGTTGCATAAGCATGCTATGTATTGTGGATAAATACTTAATAATGAAGAAATGGCTAATACATAGTAAATTTCAATAATTTAGACGCTATCTAGAGTGGATAAATGTAAAAATGATCATATACATAAATATACATTCAATAAGTCAATTAATTTATTCAAGCTAATGGCATTGTCTTTGTCCTAATGAACCCCTTAATTGTATAACTATGTGCATAATCTCACTAGCAAGAAATTAATATAAGTTCTCCATAGTTGTATAAAGGCATGACAACACAAATTGCGTAAAACTTGATTTTACTTGCAATTGCAAATATCATATTTTAGAGCTTTTATAAATATGGCAATTCAAAACTCATTTGAATTCTCTCCGTAGAGTAAAAATAGGTTTTAGTGCAAGATGGTACTATTAATTGGAAAGAACATGGATGGTAACTTCAAGCACTATAGGGGATAAGAAACCAAATACCGGTCCGTGTGGATCACTCACAAGATCTTTTGCCATTTGCCTGACACAAGGATTGGGTGGGTATAAAGATCCCATTATGAGCAAAAATGGTGTTGCTATTATTTTAATTCACAACCCTCCTTCCTCCTAGAAAATAGGTACCAAAAGAGCCTTCATCTCCTCACAAGAGACTCCCATTCCAATGATTGGTGAGCGATTATACAAGATTTCAGAGTCAATTTCCTCCTCTTGAGCTCTACATGTCTAGCCCTACAGGAAGTTGTTAAGTCTCATCTACTCAACCTCTTCAAGGACATGAACTTATGTGCCATCGATGCCAAATGAGTGACCATCATGCCCAGTGATGTCTAGCTCGCTTGCCACATGAACATAGCGCAACCTAAAAGTTGTGTTTCCATTCTTCATTCCCATTTGTTTTGAATGGCATTTTTGCATCACCTTTCCCTTTTGATTTCCCACCTCTTCTAGGCATGGGTTGTTTTTTATTATATGATGCTCATAGTATCCTTTATGTCTAGTTTGGTCAAGTTGCACCATAAATATGTTGCACATGTTTTCTAGGTCTTGATTGTGTATTGAGATATTTGACATGATAGAACTTGAACCCTTGAATTATGTTGATGCATTAGTTGCATCTTGTCCTTATCCATGTGTTGTATGTTCAATTAAGTGTGGTGGTTTGTCTTGTTGATAAACATACAAGAGTTATCGAAGTTGTTGTGTTGGGAATTCAATCATGTTCGTGTTACAAAGGCGCTACGGCTCTTCTGTGTGCACAACGGATCGTGGTGTGCTGGATCGATTAGTGCTCAAGACAAAAAAGGGGAAGGGGAAGGAGGCTTACCTCTGCACAGTCCAAAAAGCTTCTACTTCATTACACGCAGAGCTCAACTCGCTCTCGTCTGTTTTCTGTTTTTCTGTTCTTACTCTCTACACTACTCACACTCTTACTCTTCTTACTTCTTACTACTTACTTTTTACCTAAGTACATAAGTGACTTATATATGTAGCTAATTAGTTGCCAGTAGCTAATTAGCTGCCAGTAGCTTGTCAATAGCTAAATAGTTGTGCATAGCTAAATAGTTGTTTCACCTTTATGTTCACTAGTAGCTAATTAGCTAATAGCTACTATAGCTTATTTCTCAATAAGCATCACATACCTTTGTTGAGCTTGCTTCTCAACACTCTCCCTCAAGCTCAACTTATCCTCTCTTGAGGTCATCTTCAATCTTCTTTTCTTCATGCTTTTCAGCTACCATGCCGATGGTTATAACTCCCATCATGTCTCTAAACTATGTATGTTTTTCCATGCTCAATCCCTTCGTAAGAATATCAGCAACTTGCTGATTTATACTTACATATAACATATCCACTTCTCCATCAATCACTTTTTCTCTAACAAAGTGATAATGCACTTCAATGTGCTTTGTTCTTGCATGGAACACTAGGTTTTTTGCCAGCTGAATGTTGCTCATATTGTCACACCAAATTGTGACAGCACCATCTATATATTCTCCCAAATCAGAAAGCAATCTTCTGATCCATACCTCTTCACATGTAGCTATTGAAGCTCCTCTATACTCAGCTTCATTACTTGACAATGCAACAATAGCTTGTTTCTTGCTACTCCATGAAGTAGCTACACTTCCCAATGTAAACATATATCCACTTGTGGATCTTCTGTCAGTTTGGCTTCCAGCCCAATCAACATCTGTATGTCCTTCTAGCTTTATGTCCAGGTCAGCCCTATAAAACAGTCCATAATTTTGAGTAGCTTTTACATACCTCAAAATTCTTCTTATGCAGTCCAAATGTGGCTTTGTTGGCTATTGCATAAACTGGCTGACGAATCCAACAACATAACTCAAATCAGGTCTTGTTATGGTCAAATATATGAGGTTGCCCACCATAGACCTCTACATGTTTACATCTTCTATTTTGACTCCCAAATCAGGCCTCAATTTGCAGTTCTTATCTAGTGGTATACCAATAGGTTTGCATCCAAGCATACCATACTTCTTCAACATAGTTGTTGCATACTGTTTTTGCAACATATATATACCACTCTCAGATCTTATCATCTCAATGCCAAGAAAGTACCTCAGCTCTCCCAAATCCTTCATCTGAAATTGCATTTCCAGATTTTTCTTCAACTTACTTATCTCTTCCATAGAATCACCTCCAATGATTAGATCATCAACATATATCAAGATCACAACAATGCAATCATTTACCTTCTTTACATATAATGATGGATCAGCCTTTGACATTTTGAAAGCAAATTTTTTCAGAGAATCTGAAAGTTCCCTGTGCCATGCTCTTGGTGCTTGTTTCAGTCCATAAAGGGCCTTTTTCAACTTACATACATATTCTGGATGCTTCTTGTCTTCAAAACCTGGTGGTTGACACATATACACTTCTTCTTCCAAGTTACCATGTAAAAAAGCATTTTTTACATCCATATGGTGCAAAACCCATCTTCTGGCTGCACTCACAGCAAGTAGTGTTCTCAAGGTTGCCATCTTTGCAACCGGTGCAAATGTTTCATCATAATCAATACCTTGCATCTAGGCATATCCCTTTGCCACAAGTCTTACTTTATGTCTATTGACATTTCCATTGGAATCATGCTTTGTCTTGTAGACCCATTTGCAACCGACCACATTTTTTCCTTTTGGTAACTTTACCAAATCCCATGTTTTGTTTTCAGCCAATGCATCTATTTCTTCTTGCATTGCATTCACCCATTTTTTCTCAGCTTTTGCTTCATCAAAGCTGTTTGGATCAGGGATTTGTACCACTTTAGACATGTATGCATAATGCATAGCCATATATGTGTCATAACCAAATCTTTCAACAATCTTTTTCTCTCTATCTAATCTTCTCAGTTTCTGATTTGCATCCTTCATTGCTTTTTCCATACCAGGGATTTTCAGGGCTCCTATACCAAGCTTATCATCCAATGATGTATCTGAATCTACATCTTCCATGTTTCTAGACCCATCATCTAGCATTTCATACTCTGGCATTTTCTGTTTTCCCTTTCTATCATCATAATTTTTGTGTCTTGCATGTTTTCCACTCCATGTATTAGATTCAGATTTACTGCTTGAGCTTCCAAATGGTCCAGTACATTCCATTGATGTTGAACTTTGTTGTCCAACATTGCGTCCATCTTTGTGGTTATCTCTTACATTTTCAGATTTATCTCTGTCTTCATTTTCATTGTCTTCATCAATCTCTGCATTCTGTTTTGGGCTGTACCAGCTGCCCAACTCATCAAATATTACATCCTGACTTACCACAATCTTTTTTGTCAAAGGGTTATAGCATCTATACCCTTTTTGCTCCTCTAAATATCCAATAAAAATGCATTTTTCAGCTTTTGGATCAAGCTTACTTCTCACTTCAGCAGGTACATGAACATAAGCAAGGCATCCAAACACTTTTAAGTGTCCTAAACTCGGCTTTTTGCCATAGAAACATTCTTTAGGAGTTACTTCATGTACTCTAGATGTTATACATCTATTTAGGATATAGTTTGTTGTGTTTACAGCTTCTGCCCAGTAATCATCATAGCCCTTGCCGTGTTCACCAAAGTTCTGTTTTTTCTCTTAGCAACTCCATTTTGTTGTGGAGTATATCTACATGTGAACTATCTCCTTATCCCTTGATTACATAGAAAATCAGAAAATTCATTTGAGAAGTACTCTCCTCCTCCATCAGATCTTAAGCATTTTATCCTAGTTCCAGCCTGCTTTTCCACCATGCATTTAAACTTACGGAAACAATCAAATACTTCACTTTTTTCTTTCATGAAGTAAACCCACGTTTTTCTTGAGCAATCATCAATGAAAGTTACATAAAACTTACATCCACTAATTGATGCATTTTTTGTTGGTCCCCATACATCCGTATGTACCAAATCCAACAGATTTTTACTTACATGTCTTTCATGAGGGAAAGGCAACCTGTTTTGCTTTCCATATTGACATGCTTCACATATTTTTCCCATCTCACAGTTTTTTAGCTTAGGCAGTCCAACCACTACATCTTTCCTCAACATATTTTTCAAAGTTTGCATGCTTATGTGACCGATTCTTTTATGCCACATTTCCACATCTGAGATTACACTCATTCCTTCTATAAACATGGTTGTAATCTTCCTAGGTATATCCACATCTAACACAAACATCATTCCTTCTCGTTTTCCTTTTGCAATGAGCTTTCCATTTTTCTCTATGAAGCATCCACTTTGCTTAAACTTCACTTGCATTCCTTGCTCCACTATCTGTCCAACAGAAATCAGATTTTTTGCAAGGTTTGGAACATGCATAACATTCAACATATACTTTGTTTTTCCTTTTTCTTCCCACAATGGGATATCTCCAACATGCTTTATTTGGTGAGTAGTATTATCACCTGTCTGTACATAACCAGGAATCTCTGGTTCTCTTAGACTTTCAAACCAGTTTTTATGTCCTCTCATATGATTAGATGCCCTAGAATCTACATACCACATAAACTCTTCGTTGCATCTCTGTGAACATTCAGCCACTGCTGCTGTTTCATGTTGCATCACAAATGCACCATCTTTATCACAGTCTTCACTGGTTGAGGCATAATTATTTTGCTGTCTCTTCCCTCTTTTTTCATCATTTTGCTTTTTATAGCATTCAGCCTGTCCTGTGTATGGCCTGGTTTTCCACAATACCAACAACCATCATCATTCAAATAGGTTTGCTTACCTCTTCCTCAATTGCTCCCCTTGCCTCTGATGTTGTTTCTTCCACTTGTAACATGTTGTCCTCTTCCTTGATAATTGTTGTTGGTTCTAGCTGAACCAAATCTTCCATGGCCTCTTCCTCGGCCTCTTCCAGCACTATTGTAGAGGGCTTGCCCCTCATTCTCTGAGTTTCCTTTGTTTACATCATCCATTTGATTTCTTTCTTCAACTATAAGCATTGAAACCAGTTCTAGAAAACTTGGGATACTATCCCTTGTGAGAATAGATGTTTTGAAACTCTTGTATTGAGGTCCTAAGCCTCTTAAGCATATTTCCACCTTATCATCATCTTCTACCTTCACATTGATAGAAGCAAGTGATTCACATATGCTCTTTATTTTCAGAGCATACTCATTTACTGACATCTTACCTTTTTCCAAGGTATTTAGCTTAGTCTTCAACTGAAGCTTTCTTGCCTTTGTATTCACTGGAAACAGTTTTACTAAACTTTCCCAAGCTTCTTTTGGAAGCATAGCATCCTGTATGTGTCCAAGCATCGAATCTGATATGCTAAGTGACAACCAATGCAATACCTTTCTTGCCCCTTGGTTCCATTCCTTAAATGCTTTAATCTGTGCAGTAGATGCATTTTCTTCAGGGATCTCTGGAGCCTCTTCTAGGTCTCCTTCAATATAATCCCAATATCCTTTCCCCATAAGGAAGTTTGTCATTCTGAATTTCCACGCCGGGAAATTGTTTTTATCCAGTTTTTCTGTGACTATTTGGCTTGCATTCTCTGTAGCCATTTTCTCTTTCAACTAGGGTTAACTTCATAGACAACTCTCTCTGATTCAGATCAATAAGCATAGAAACAACCTTTCTCAAATCTGTACTATTCTAATCTTCTTTATGAGCAACTCAGCTCTGATACCATGTTACGAAGGCGCTACGGCTCTTCTGTGTGCACAGTGGATCGTTGTGTGCTGGATCGATTAGTGCTCAAGACAGAAAAGGGGAAGGGGAAGGAGGCTTACCTTTGCACAGTTCAAAAAGCTTCTACTTCATTACACGCAGAGCTCAACTCGCTCTTGTCTGTTTTCTGTTTTTCTGTTCTTACTCTCTACACTACTCACACTCTTACTCTTCTTACTTCTTACTACTTACTTTTTACCTAAGTACATAAGTGACTTATATATGCAGCTAATTAGCTGTCAATAGCTAAATAGTTGTCAGTAGCTAAATAGTTGTGCATAGCTAAATAGCTGTTCACCTTTATGTCCACCCGTAGCTAATTAGCTAATAACTACTATAGCTTATTTCTCAATAAGCATCACATACCTTTGTTGAGCTTGCTTCTCAACAGTTCGTTGGTGTTTTTATTCAAAATTGTCCTAGAATGGTTAATTTTGTGCATTCCTCTCTCGTCATTGTTCAACCCTTTTATTTTATTGGGAATTTACCATGTTTCATTGTCATCCAACATTATAAACATGTGACATCGTTAATAGTGTTAACTTAGATGGATATTCTCATAAAATGATTGAGAAATTATCATGCATTACATAGTTGTTGATAAAGAAATAAGATGATAATGCATTTTATAGAGTTGTTCAAATGCCAATCTCCCCCTCTCCATTCAAATGAATGTTGCAATATCTCTGTTGATCATTGAGCATAACAATGGACCATGTGGCATCACACACTATCCTACACATTATTCTCACATCTTGATTCCAACATTCAAAGAAAATCAGCAAATGCGTGAACATGAAGCCAACAATGCTAGGGATCAGATAAACTGAGTGGCCATAAGTAAAGTAAGAAAGGTGATTGGCAGATTTAACATGACGTCTGACCTTCACTGAATTTTATGGAAAGAAGAGCAACATTTCCAAAAATACCCAATGTATGATACCTTTTACTTGTTGGACATCCAATACCCTCTCAAATGATGGAGATCACCATTCGAACCACAACATTTTGTCCACTAACATGGATATACCTTGAGAGAACAGCTATTTGAAATTATTTTCAACTACAAAAAGAATGAACTTGATGCTTACCACCTTTCCCCTCAAAGCATCAACATAGATTTGTATACACAGATATGTCCCCCACATGTAGTTTGTTATCATTACTGTCTGAATCATAACATCTTTATATCGAGAACTCTTTTATAGAAAAATTAATATCCATGCTGACAATTAAATGTCCATATTAGATTTAGACCTCTAGTTGTACCGCTTGGAGGGATCTTTGTTAGGGTGCTACATTATCCCCAAACTCTATCCATGTCCTCTTTATAACCATAGTTCCCGAATAGTGTTCTAAATATACATGCATATATAAAAGCTGGTTTACTAGGAATCAAGATGCTCAAGTAGGAATAATTATATAATCCATCCGAACTAAGAATAAGCAAAGCTAATCACGCACATAAAAGATATGCTTTAGATAGCACGAAAGGAGAGATGGGCGAAACCTGGCTGGACATAGATTTCAACAGATAACTTGACGATAGGATGTATTCACAATTTCAGATCTTTCCAATTCAGCCAAATATATGTGTATTTCATCTTTGCCCATGGACATGAAACCGTTTTTTGTCTGACAATCAACACAAGAGCAGCAATGCACAAGGGAACACATAATAGAAGGGATTTACTTACGATTTTTCACCAACGCAAGTTTAAAACACAAGGTAGCTGATGATGATCTTGCCCATGTAGGATTTCTTTCCTTCAGCATAAACACTAGTATGGTGTCACATCTTTTAGCCACAAAACACAAAAGGCCATGTGATAGGCAACATATCCCAAAATATATTTCCCATTTGCTGATACGCAATTGAGTTATTCAAACTGTGTGCAAATACAGTATGTTTAATGTCATAATTATTTTATGTGTACAAGTTGAGCTCATTCTTGACAGTGAAAAAGGTATCATCACGAAGGGAAGCTCGCAAGCTGTTATGCCATCTCTGTAACTGCTTCTCCTCATTGCCAGCATTCATCGTCAATGGCTTGGCAGCAGGGGTGGTGGTACTGTTTTCTTGGCCATCAAAACAATAAGCAGGTGCCTGCCATTCACTATCTTCAAGAACAGCTCCCACTTCAAATGTCATGACATGGACGGACGTCCCTATCACATTAAACACACAAAACTAGTTTCAGCCAAAAGTTATAGCACTTTTAAGGATTAAATGTATAATGCCAATATTGCCAGAAGATAGCTTAATCAAACGAAGATGAAGTCATCATATTACTAAGAACCAGGATTGAACATGCAGACATTGAACACAGTGAACCATAAACAATGATGATATATTTTGGGTAGTTAATAAAGGTCATGATTATAGAAAACTTCAATCATTAATCATGCAAAATAATAACAGAAAATGAATGCATATTAGGGTACTAAACCCATGTCATGTTTACGAAAACTTCAACTGCTAATCATGCCAAACCATGACAGACAATCAAGACAGACAAGGGAACTCATGATCAAGAACAAGAGAAGCAATAAACATGCTAAACAATAACAAATGATACAACTATCAAGAAGAATTAGTTAATCAAAAGAAAGAGAACCCATGTGACATGTTAGGAAATTAATCCATGTGACACATTAAGTAATTAACAATCCTAAACAATGACATAATGATAAATAATCCATACGACTAAAAATCAAGGGCTAAACATGTTAAACAATAATGTCCTATTTAGAGTGGTTATATTTGGAATTACAGATATGGAGCTAAATATCCTATTTTCCCCTCTTCCATTGATTGACTTAGGGCGGCATTGTTTGGAACAAATTAAAGCACAACGCATTTGGAGAAAGGAAGAAAAGGTCAGGGGCATTTTGGAGTTTTCCCCAAAATAATATTACCAGTGTAGAAGACCCAATGGACGGGTCGATTGGTCTCGACATCTTCATAGTAGACAATGAAATCAGCCTTGCTCCACACGTTGCAAGTGAATCCATCGACATCTTGCTGGCCAAGATATGTGGAATTGTATACCATCCAGTCAGGACGCAATATACCTACATCGAAATGAAGAGTAAAACATGTCTCTGCATCAAGGTCATAGTAGAAGGATGTTCCATTGCTCCATTCGAGGTCATATAAGGTGTTGTTGAGCTGCTTGTGAATGATATTAAAGTTACGAGAATTGGGCCAATCGTACCAGAGGTCTATCGCTTGCAGAGTGAAGGAGCTCGTGTTTACGAAGAGAAGGGAGTGGAACTGGAGGGGCCAAGCCGAGGGGACAGGAACAGTGTCCGTAACAGAAGCAGAAACAGAAACAGAAACAGATGAGGAGGGAGCAGCTGTTGTGGTGAAGATTAATAATACTAGCGGCAGAAGGATGATGACACCGCCGCCCAGGGAAACAATACTCGGAAGCATCCTCTCGTTGTTTATGACTGCTCGCGGCTCCTCCAAGACCTTCTTCTTCTTCTTCTTCTTCTTCGGGGGAAGGCAATGCTTGCTTCTCTTGGTTAGATTTTGGGTCTTTTGTTGCTGCTTTTGTGACTGGTTTGGTTGGTAGTTCAGAACTTACAACAGATAAAGACATGAATGGATTCGAATCACAAAAACCCTTGATAATGACAATTTGGGAAAGATTGAAACTTTACGTCAGCCCTATATCGAATGGATTGTTGTATAAAGGGATGTTTTGTAAGCGTTGAGGTGAGGAAACATAAAAAGTTTACTTGTATTAATCGCAATACTTGAATTAGGCATGCCATTATGAGAAAACAAACAATGTAAAGATATCATGAAAATACCAATTGTATTATGGGTTAGACAATGGATGCATGCAATAATACAAGAAGTTTGTGTGGAGGATAGTGTACACTAAACCGTGTGTCTTTTTAAACTTCTTTTGCTTTCACTAGAGCATCATGAGAGTCTATTTATTCGTTTACAAGATACACATAGTACACGTAGAGCCTTCAAGGCCTTTGGTGGAATTTCAAAAAATCATGAACCATGAATGCCCCATATTGGTGGAAATAGAGCATTTACATCGAATCATGTGGCCCATATTACACCTAGCAATAACTAAGTTGGGCAATGTGTTTGTGTCTCCACAAGGCAATGCACAACATCGATATCAATATCAAGTATATATTGGTTAGAATACAAACATGAAATGCCCCTCCCCCCTTGGTCGAGGATAGGTCGCCTTGGCATGCATTCAATGAGTTACCTTTGATGGGCATTGTTTAAAATGTGGTGTTTTAGACTACTTCATAACATACTGTTTGCAAAAGGAGAGTTGTACTGAGGCTAGGGCTGTTGGGGAAATTTTACATGACTATCCTCTGGGAATCTCTAAGGTCTAATGACCATATATTCATGGGCCAATCAATTGATCATGATGTGGCGAAGGATAAAGGTAAACACTTCATGGATGAAGACCCACGGATAGGATATCCCAATCAAAATAAGAACATCCAAAGTGGATTGAATACAATGGAGGATAATAAATTAATGACATGACAACATAGAGTGCATTGAATAACATGATGCCTAATCAATTTCAAGCCACTCCTAAAAAGTTCTCTTTTAACAATAATGATAGCGTGAAATTTCCTTGGGATAATTGCAAACAACAAATGTCATGGGTGGTTGATTTTTACTTGTACTTTCTAGGAAACACCACCCGACTTAGGTAGTGTTGGGAGTTTTTTCCAATAGTTGGTTGTAATCTTAGTTGTCAAGGGGAGGGAATTGATAAGGCCAAAGATACCTACAGAAATGAAAGTAATTACATGGAATGTATGGGGGTTTTGTTCCCAATTAAAGACGAGTGAAGTATGGCGTACATTATTACAAAATCATTGGGATGTTTTACTTGCATTGGAGCATGACGACCATGGAAAGGTTTGTCCCAAAGGTTGTAACAAGAAATGCCGAATGTTGGTATATTGTGGTCAAAATTATATACGAGGACGAACTTCTCTAGTTAGTAGGAATATATGCATCAAATATGTCCCAGGAACAAAGATTATCATAGTAATCTTTAGCGATGGTCCCTCAACAACATGGAAGACCGAAGTTTTCAATTGAGAACTTTAAGGTGTGTAGTGAGGAAGATCAATCTATGTTCCCTCCCACATTCTTTGATTGATGCCCCAAACTACATGGATGGGGGAAATTTCCCTTGGAGATTTTGAAAGACAAGAGTGGATTAATGGGGTGACTTTTAGATTCATGTTTCAATATGCACAATATAGGTGTGCCTAGAGTAGTTGGATTGTATGTATATTATGCATACGTTGGATTTTTCACTAAGGGTACTAACCATTATCAAAGACATGTCTTTTAAGCTATTGTCCACTTTTCATAGATTTTACACCATTGTTGGTGGATCAATTCATTGCCATATTAAGAAAATCCTCCTTTGAGGTCTAATTCCTCATTTGTTCACCATAATGTATTTTAGAGATCTATGATACAATTGTTGGCTCAATTCATAGACCATGTTATAGTTGGTGGATGTGATGCATGGAATGTACTTGTCACCAATGTGCAAAAAGTCTCTAGATATTATGGGATACGACATGCCTCCATTAAAAGACAAAGCTTTCCAGCCACGACAAGGTAAGTAGAGAGATGTAATACAATATTGAAGTATTGACCAATGGATGGGAAGCTTCTAGAGATGCAAACCATTTCGATGAGATCTATTCATTGAGCTATAATTGCATAACTATCAACAAGCTAAATTGTATAGGATGCAAAATGAATTAGAAGAAAATAACTCTCGATGACATCAAAATAGTAATTGAAATTCTTTTGTGGAATAGAGGCCACGACACAAACCATGCATCTTGAGGCCATAGTAATTGGCATTCTTTGGCCAATGAACTAAATCAAGGCCCCAAATTAATCTAGGCTCAATAGTGTATGCTAAATACCCCTACTAACACTTTCCCCCATCAATATGGTGCATGAAATGGAATGCATCATGTAGGCTTTAGAATTCTTGTTAGTTACATAATGGCACATAATGGTAAAACCATAGTTCTCTATCCTTAGGGTTAGTCGTCGACTGCTTGATAATGAAATAAGGGTAATAATTGAGTTATTCTCAATCCTACAATGAGAGATAACTTTAGAGCAAGTTCTTTAAAGAATCTCATGCATGTCATAAATTCATAAAAGCCATATTCTACTCCATCAAAGTGTGAGGAATATTGGTGAACATGTGCCCCAAGATGAGATAATACACAACCTCGAGGCCACTTTTACAAAGGTGGAAATAGTGAAATCACATTTTTGCAATGATGAAAGTAGAAGATTTGAACCCTTCCCTTTTCCCCACACAATAAATAGGAAAATCAAAATACAGATGTTGTATTGTGCCATCAAGGATGGGTTTGTACCATATGAGAGTGGTTGACAAACTATATAGAGGGTACATAAAGAGGTTTGGTTGAGAAAAGGGAAATGAAGAAGTTGTGGACGAGGTAGGGACACAAGGGGAACTTGGAGTTGGTTGGGGGTTTGGGAACATCAAACAAATGCGATGCAAGTTGGATGTTTGGAGGAGTGGGTAGCAAATCTAAGATGTGATGTGGACTAGAGACAAAGTTCAAACATAGATGAGCTTAAAACTGTCAATATAATCGAAGGCATAGGACAAATGGACAAAGATATTGGTGATTTGAATGGGTTGGAACTCAAAATGGAGGTTGGGAGTGTTGGTGAAGAAGAACATTGAGTTAGGTTGCATTCCCTCACTACATTGGATTCAAGGCATGTCGAATACAAGTGTATAATGGACGTATTCACACTATCCCTTGTATAGCTCTAGTTTGGGCCATTTGTGTAATTAGCGTAAAGGGTAGTTGCCCTAAGTCGGTCACTATATAAAGTGACCTAGTAACCTCTTTGTAAGGTTGGGTGTTGTATTATTTTCTTATGAATAAAGAGTCTTTTGTGCCTCTGTCTCTCTCTCTCTCTCTCTTTCTCTCCATCTCTGTGCACGACCTCAGAAACTGTCATACGCAGGTATTCAACCCTAATCGAATGGTGTTTGATCCTACACATCGACACGGCCTTGTTCCCAACATCTGGTATCAGAGCCTGCACAGTATTCGGTCCTTCATCCCGCTGTCGGCCGTCGTCTCAGCCTGCACAGCATTCGGTTCTTCGCTTCATCACAGCCTGCACAATATTCGGCCTTTCGCTTCATCCTAGTCTGCAAAGCATTCGGCCTCTTGCGTCATTCGAAGAAACAGAGAAGAAAGTAGGCAAACACAAGCTTGAATCTCGCTGCGTTAGATCATCACTCGGAGTAAGCCAGTCGGCTGTACTCTACTTCCCTGATCGTAACTGCTTGAGGTGGGCTTCCTGCACAACGACGACTTCAAGGACAACAACCCAAATTCGTGTTTCATCCGGCTGATCGACATTCGGGAGGATCAGTTGGATCCGTCTCTCTCGTCGCTGCAGCCACCCGAAGCAGAATCGGTCCAGACAATCGGTTTCAATAATCGGTATTTGGCATATATATTCGGAAGCGAACCGGGCTCACTCCGACTCGGCAACACTCGGGAAGACCAGTCGGTTCTGTCCCTCAAGTTACCGGAGTCAATTCGAGCAAGTTCAACAATACATATATCCGAAGCCGAACCGACTCGGGTTCAAATCCGACTAGAACGATATCGGGTGAGCCAATCGGCTGCACTCCAACGAGGTTCATAGTCGACTCCGAACCGAGCTTCGTCAACCGAAACCAAATTTGATGGCATCCACATCCGGCTCGTCAGAAATGAGTCTACGAAAGTTCGATGGATCGAACTTCAACTTCTGGAAGGAGCAAATGCAGGACTATCTCATAGTTAAGGGGCAAATCGATCCCATCGAAAATGAAGAACCTCCAGAAGGATACAAACCAATTGAGTGGCAGAAGCTGGACAGAATCGTTCGCGCCACGATTCGGATGCACCTATCGGAATCGGTATACTTTACGGTGCAATCGTGTACGACAACATTCGAACTGTGGAAAACACTGTCGGACACCTACGAAAAGAAGGTCGCTGCAACTAAGATGTTTCTGATCCGGCGCCTCTACAACTTGCGGATGAAAGAATCCGATTCGGTTCAAGCACATCTCAATGAGTACGAAAGCATAAGCTCCCAAATCTCATCTCAGGGGACGGCAATCGAGGATGAACTCAGAGCAATGATACTCATGAGCAGCCTTCCCTCATCCTGGGAAACTTTCGTCACAACCGTGTGCAACGCGTCAACCACGACTGTTAAATACTCCGAAGTCACGAGCGCAATCCTGACCGAAGCAGCTCGGAGAAAGTCTTTCGCCAAAGACTCAACAGACGACGCTTACGTAGTACAAGGTTCGACAGACCGATCGAACATACGAGGAAGAGATTCCTCACGGCAGCCGAACAATCAGCGAAGACGGAGCCAGTCACGGGATAATCGAATCTGCAACTATTGCAAGAAACCCGGACATATCAAAGCCGACTGCTGCGCACTCAAGAACAAGAACGACAAGTCTCAGAAATCAGACAAGAAGAGTGGCCGGCATGAGGAGATCAATTACGTCAGCTTCTCAGCCGATGTACTACCAAACGACCCGAATATACTATCAATCGAAAATCCAGTCGGATCAGAAGTTCTGTTCACGACTGAAGAATCGAGCACATGGCTCTTAGATTCGGGCGCGTCATTTCACGTGACTCCTCATCGATCCCAATTTCGGCAATATACGATCCGTCACTCCGACTCAGTTCGAGTCGGCAACTCGCAACACTGTGACATCATTGGAATCGGCACCGTAGAGCTCAACCTTGCAGGTGGCTCTACACTTGTACTTCACAATGTCCGACATGTACCCGAGCTCTCAAGGCCATTGATCTCAGTCGGACAACTAGATGAAGACGACATTCGTGCCGGTTTTTCTTCGGGAGGGTGGACACTCCACAGGGGGAACCTCCTGCTTGCTAGAGGACCCAAGATACACTCACTGTATCCGTTACATGTTACGCTCAGAGAGGGTAACCTGTTTTTGGTGGATATTCCTGTGTCATCACTATGGCACAGAAGATTAGGACACCTCAGCAAGGCCGGCATCACACACCTATCTAGAGCCGGATACATCCCTAAACTCTCCTTCTCGGACCATCAATTCTGCGAACATTGCCAGTATGGCAAACAAGCAGCCGCATCACACCCGACATCAGCACCAAGAGAAACGAGACCTCTCGATTTAGTCCACTCGGACGTCTGTGGCCCAATGCCGCATCAGTCTCTCGGCGGTGCCTCTTACTTCGTCAGTTTTATTGACGATTCGACTCGAAAGGTGTGGGCTTATCCAATTCGCACCAAAGATCGTGTCTTCTCGATCTTCTCCGATTGGCTCGCTATGGTAGAAAATCAAACCGACCGAAAACTGAAATGCTTTCGGACCGACAATGGGGGAGAGTTCAAATCAGAAGAATTCGTCAAATTCTGCCGACAACGCGGCATCCGACGTGAATTTACGGCACCACACAGTCCGGAGCAAAACGGGATTGCAGAACGAATGAATCGGACAATCCAAGAACGGATAGTTTCCATGCTCCAACACTCCGGACTGTCGGATGGCTTCTGGGCAGAGGCTCTACTCACGGCAGTACACATAATCAATATGTCGCCAAGCAGACCTCTAGGACTTCAAATTCCTCAGGAACTATGGATCGGCAGTAAGCCGAATTACGACAAGCTGAGGATCTTCGGATGCGAGGCATACGCCCTTATTCCGAAAGATGATCGCCGAAAACTTGCACCTCGGTCCAGGAAATGCATTTTCCTGGGATATGGATCAGATGGCGAAATGGGATACCGACTCTGGGACCCCGAACGCAGACAAATCGTTCGAAGTTCGGACGTTGTGTTCAACGAGTCGGCTATGAATCCATCAGTCGAAAAACCGATCGAAGTCCGAAGGGTAACATTTTCCGATGTGCCGACCCTTCAAGAAGGCCCCGCTCTTAACACACGGTCAGCTTCACGGGTAGCTGAACCTTCCACTACCGACTCGGACAACTCCGACTCGGCACAGCAGAATAATTCACTTTCGGACCATCCGACCTCGATACCCGATGCGACCAGTCCAATCATACCTCGACGATCCGAGAGACTGTCGCAACCACCGGAGAGGTATTCTCCTGGAATTTTCTTCACCGACGCCGGCGAACCGACGTCTTACGAAGAAGCATCGACATCTGTCGATTCAGCCACCTGGCATCTGGCGATGGAGTCGGAAATGCACTCCATTCGGGCAAACAAGACTTGGGATCTGGTCGAACTACCTAAGAATCGACGTGCTCTTCCTTGCAAGTGGGTTTATCGACTAAAAGAGACGTCTGATTCGACCACCCCAAAGTACAAGGCCAGATTAGTTGCGAAGGGCTTCCGACAAGAATATGGCGTCGACTTCGACGAGATTTTTTCACCAGTGGTGAAAATGACAACCCTTCGTTTTCTACTCGGCGTAGTGGCAGCCGACAACCTGGAGCTGATTCAGCTAGATGTCAAAACAGCCTTCCTCCATGGTGATCTTGAAGAGGAAATTTATATGGAGCAGCCAAAAGGCTTCGTGGCCACTGGCCAAGAACATCTAGTCTGCCGACTCAGGAAGAGTCTATACGGCCTCAAACAGGCACCGCGACAATGGTACAAGAAGTTCGATGACTTCATCCAATCGATCGGCTTCTCAAAAAGCGATGAGGACCATTGTCTTTTTACCAACACAGCTCAAGATGGGTCACCCATCTTCCTCATCATTTACGTGGACGACATGCTAATCTCTGGACGCCACGCGGGCGAACTTGCCGATCTCATTCGGCAACTGCGGTTGAAGTTTGCCATGAAGGACCTCGGTCCGGCACGACACATACTTGGCATGAAGATTAGTCGGCATCGCGATAAACGACATCTTTTTTTGTCTCAAACCGACTATATCGGACGTGTCTTGGAACGCTTCAACATGAAATCAGCCAAATCTGCTTCAACCCCGCTCCCCATGAATCTTCGGCTCTCTCAGCGAGACTGCCCGACATCCGGTCCGGAGGGGGAAGATATGAAGTCGGTACCGTATGCACCGGCAGTCGGCTCCCTTATGTACCTGATGGTCGCGACACGGCCTGATATTTCTCATGCCGTAGGAGTCGTTAGCAGATTTATGCACAATCCTGGCCGATCGCATTTGAACGCAGTCAAGCATGTGTTCAAATATCTGGCTGGCACAAAAGATCACGGCATTCTTTTCGGTCCGAACTCAACCTCAGGCGTAGTCGGTTACACCGACTCGGACTTCGCCGGCTGTATAGACAGTCGGAAATCAACAACCGGATACTGCTTCAAATTCGGCAATGGAGCAATTTCGTGGAAGTCGAAACTTCAAGAGTGCACAGCGACCTCAACGACTGAAGCAGAATATGTAGCTGCGTCCGACGCTGCAAAAGAAGCTTTGTGGCTCGGCCGGCTGGCGCACACGTTTCGGCAAGTCGACCATGACTCGGCTCCAGTTGTCTACAGCGACAGTCAAGGTGCTGTTGCCTTGTCGAGAAATCCGGTTCACCACAACGCCTCCAAACATATCGACGTTCGATATCACTTCGTTCGGGACTGCGTCATTTCAGGGAAAATCGGTCTAGAGAAAATATCCACAACCGACAATGTCGCAGATGGAATGACCAAGTGTCTTTCGGCAGACCGCTTTCGGTCCCTTCGGCATCAGATGGGCGTAACGACAAACCAGTCCGGTTAGAGCCGGACACAGCGCAGGATGGTTTCCGACAACCGACATCAGTTCCTTAATGATCGGCTTCAACTCTTCCGACCCGACCAGTCCGGTCTTCTGCCTTCGGACCCTGCCGACTCGAACAAAACTGATATGTCCGAGAACCTAGGTTCATACCTGTAATCTTAGATAACCCATGTATACGCCCATTACGGGGGAGTGTCGAATACAAGTGTATAATGGACGTATTCACACTATCCCTTGTATAGCTCTAGTTTGGGCCATTTGTGTAATTAGCGTAAAGGGTAGTTGCCCTAAGTCGGTCACTATATAAAGTGACCTAGTAACCTCTTTGTAAGGTTGGGTGTTGTATTATTTTCTTATGAATAAAGAGTCTTTTGTGCCTCTGTCTCTCTCTCTCTCTCTCTTTCTCTCCATCTCTGTGCACGACCTCAGAAACTGTCATACGCAGGTATTCAACCCTAATCGAATGGTGTTTGATCCTACACATTGACACGGCCTTGTTCCCAACAAGGCATCTTCCAACGACGAAAGGGTTTTGAACTTCGTGTAGTTAGAGTGGAAATTGTTGGACTCAATGTACGAGAGAGAGAGAGAGAGAGAGAGAGAGAGAGAGAGAGAAACCTGGCTCGTGTGATATCGGATTATTGTGTTCAAACATGCTAATTGAACCTAACAAAGATAACTACAATATAGAATTGGAAAATCATGATTTTGAAACTCAGGTCGAGAGACATGAAGAAAAAAGCAAAGTTGAGGAGGGCGTAGACAAGAGCGCATGAGTAAATGAAAATGTTCATACCTGGCTCATGTGATATCGGATTTCTGTGTTCAAACAAGCACATCGAAGCTAACGATGCACTCTATGATATAGAATTGCAAAATCATGATTTTGAAACTCAAGTCGAGAGACATGAAGAAAAAAGCAAACTTAAGGACGACGTAGACAAGAGCGCGTGAGTAAATGAAAAATGTTCATACCTGGCTCGTGTGATATCGGATTTTGTGTTCAAACATGTGAATTCAACCTAACAAAGCTAACTACAATGTAGAATAGGAAAATCATGATTTTGAAACTCAGGTCCAGAGACATGAAGAAAAAAGGAAAGTTGTGGAGCGCGTAGACAAGAGCGCGTGAGTAAATGAAAATGTTCCTACCTGGCTCGTGTGATATCGGATTTTTGTGTTCATACATGCACATCGAAGCTAACGACGCACTCTATGATATAGAATTGCAAAACCAAGATTTTGAAACTCAGGTCGAGAGACATGAAGAAAAAAGTAAAGTTGAGGAGGGCGGTGATTACAATGCATCAATAAATGAAAATGTTCATACCTGGCTCGTGTGATATTGGATTTTTGTGTTCAAATTTGCACATCAGAGCTAACGACGCACTCTATAATATAGAATTGAGAAATCATTATTTTGAAACTCAGGTCGAGAGACATGAAAAAAAAACGCAAAGTTGAGGAGGGCGTAGACAAGAGCACGTGAGTAAATGAAAAAGTTCATACCTGGCTCGTGTGATATTGGATTTTTGTGTTCAAACATGCGAATCGAACCTAACAAAGCTAACTACGATGTAGAATTGGAAACTAATGATTTTGAAACTCAGGTCAAGAGACATGAAGAAAAAAGCAAAGTTGAGGAGGGCGTAGACAAGAGCGCGTGAGTAAATGAAAATATTCATACATGGCTCCTGTGATATCAGATTTTTGTGTTCAAACATGCGAATTGAAGCTCACAAAAGCACTCTACAATATAGATTTGAGAAATCATTATTTTGAAACTTAGGTCGAGAGACATGAAGAGAAAAACAAAGTTGAGGAGGGCACAGACAAGAGCGGGTGAGTAAATGAAAATGTTCATAGTTGGCTCATGTCATATCGGATTTTTGTGTTCAAACATGAAAATCGAAGCTTACAAAGCTGACTATGATATATAATTGGAAAATCCTAACTTTGAAACTCAGGTCGAGACACATGAAGAAAAAAGCAAACTTGAGGAGGGCAAAGACAAGAGCGCTTGAGTAAATGAAAATGTTCATACCTGGCTCGTGTGATATTGGATTTTTGTGTTCAAACATGCACGTCGAAGCTAACGACGCAGTCCATGATATAGAATCGCAAAACCAAGATTTTGAAACTCATGTCGAGAGACATGAAGAAAAAAGTAAAGTTGAGGAGGGCGGTGACAACAGCGCATCAATAAATGAAAATGTTCATACCTGGCTCGTGTGATATTCGATTTTTATGTTCAAACATGCACATCGAAGCTAACGATGCACTCTATAATATAGAATTCAGAAATCATGATTTTGAAACTCAGGTCCACAACATGAAGAAAAAAGCAAAGTTGAGGAGGGCATAGACAAGAGCGCGTGAGTAAATGAAAATGTTCATACCTGGCTCGTGTGATATCGGATTGTCGTATTCATACATGCACATCGAAGCTAACGACGCACTCTATGATATAGACTTACAAAATCATGATTTTGAAATTCAAGTCGAGAGACATGAAGAAAAAAGTAAAGCTGAGGAGGGCGGTGACAACAACGCATCAATAAATGAAAATGTTCATACCTGGCTCGTGTGATATCGGATTTCTATGTTGAAACATGCACATCGAAGCTAATGACGCACTCTATAATATAGAATTGACAAATGATGAATTTGAAACTTAGGTCGACTGACATGAAGAGAAAATGTTCGTACTGGACTTGTGTGATATCAGATTTTCGTGTTCAAACATGTGAATCGAACCTAACCAAGCTAACTACGATGTAGAATTGGAAAATCATGATTTTGAAACTCAGGTCGAGAGACATGAAGGAAAAACCGAAGTTGACGACGGCGTAGACAAGAGCGGGTGATTAAATAAAAATGTTCATACCTGTCTCGTGTGATATCGGATTTTTGTGTTCAACCATGCGAATCGAACCTAACAAAGCTAACTACGATGTAGAATTGGTAAATCATGAATTTGATTCTCAGGTCGAGAGACATGAAGAAAAAAGAAAAGTTGAGGAGGGCGTCGACAAGAGCGCGTGAGTAAATGAAAATGTTCATACCTGGCTCGTGTGATATCGGATTTTTATGTTCAAACATGCGAATCCAACCTAACAAAGCACTCTATGATATGGAATTGCAAAATCCTGATTTTGAAACTCATGTCGAGAGACATGAGGAAAAAAGGAAAGTTGAGGAGGGCGTAGACAAGAGCGTGTGAGTAAATGAAAATGTTCATACCTTGCTCGTGTGATATCAGATTTTTGTGTTCAAACATGCACATCGAAGCTAATGACGCACTCTATGATATAGAATTGCAAAACCAAGATTTCGAAACTCAGGTTGAGAGACATGTAGAAAAAAGTAAAGTTGAGGAGGGCGGTGACCACAACGCATCAATAAATGAAAATGTTCATAGTTAGCTCGTGTAATATTGGATTTTTGTGTTCAAACATGCATATCGAAGCTAACGACATAATCTATAATATAGAATCGAGAAATCATGATTTTGAAACTCAACTCTAGAGATATGAAGAAAAAAGCAAAGTTGAGGAGGGCATAGACAAGAGCGCTTCAGTAAATGAAAATGTTCATACCTGGCTTGTGTGATATCGGATTTCTGTGTTCATACATGCGAATCGAACCTAACAATTTATCTATAATATAGAATTGTGAAATCATGATTCGAAACTCAGGTCGAGAGACATGAAGAAAAAAGCAAAGAGTAGGAGGGTGTAGACTAGAGCATGTGAGTAAATGAAAATGTTCATACCTGGCTCATGTGATATCGGATTTTCGTGTTCAAACATGCGAATCGAACCTAACAAAGCTAAATACGATGTAGAATTGGAAAATCATGATTTTGAAACTCATGTCGAGAGACATGAAGAAAAAAGCAAAGTTGAGAACGGAGTAGACAAGAGCGGGTGAGTAAATGAAAATGTTCATACCTGGCTCGTGTGATATCGGATTTTTGTGTTCAACCATGCGAATCGAAGCTAAACCAGGTAACCACGATGTAGAGTTGGTAAATCATGATTTTGAAACTCAGGTCGACAGACATGAAGATAAAAGCAAAGATGAGGAGGGCGTAGACAAGAGCGCATGAGTAAATGAAAATTTTCATACCTCATTCGCGTGATATCAGATGTTTGTGTTCAAACATGCACATAGAAGCTAACGACGCACTCTATGATAAAGAATTGCAAAACCAATATTTTGAAAGTCAGGTCAAGAGACATGTAGAAAGAAGTAAAGTTGAGGAGGGTGGTGACCACAACGCATCAATAAATGAAAATGTTCATACTTGGCTCGTGTGATATCGGATTTTTGTGTTCAAACATGCACATCAAAGCTAACGACGCACTATATAATATAGTATTGAGAAATCATGATTTTGAAACTCAGGTCGAGAGACATGAAGAAAAAAGCAATGTTGAGGAGGGCATACACAAGAGCGCGCGAGTAAATGAAAATGTTCATACCTAGCTCGTGTGATATTGGATTTTTGTGTTCATACATGCATATCGAAGCTAACAATGCACTCTATGATATAGAAATTCAAAATCATGATTTTGACACTCAAGTCAAGAGACATGAAAAAAAAAGCAAAGTCAAGGACGACGTAGACAAGAGCTCGTGAGTCAATGAAAATGTTCATACCTGGCTCGTGTGGTATCGGATTTATGTGTTCAAAAATGCGAATTGAATCTCACAAAAGCACTGTACAATATAAAGTTTAGAAATCATGATTTTGAAACTCAAGTCGAGAGACATGAAGAAAAACGTTAAGTTGAGGAGGTTGTAGACAAGAGCGCCTCAGTAAATGAAATTTTCATACGTGGCTGGTGTGATATCGGATTTTTGTGTTCAAACATGCGAATTTACGCTAACAACACAAGCTATGATATGGAAATAAAAAATCATGATTTTGAAACTGAGGTCGAGAGACATGAAGAAGAAAGCAAAGTTGAGGAGGCTTTAGACAAGAGCGCGTTCATACCTAGCGTTTGTGATATTGGATTTTTGTGTTCTAACAAGCACATGGAAGCTAACGATGTACTCTATGATATAGAATTGCCAAATCATGATTTTGAAACTCAAGTCGAGAGACGTGAAGAAAAAAGCAAAGTTAAGGACGACGTAGACAAGAGTGCTTGAGTAAATGAAAATGTTCATACCTGGCTCGTGTGATATCGCATTTTTGTGTTTATACATGCACATTGAAGCTTACGATGCACTCTATGATATAGACTTGCAAAACCATGATTTTGAAACTCAGATCGAGAGACATGAAGAAAAAGTAAAGTTGAGGAGGGTCGTGACAACAACGCATCAATAAATGAAAATGTTCATACTTGGCTCGTGTGATATCGGATTTTTGTGTTCAAACATGCACATCGAAGCTAACGACACACTCTATAATATAGAATTGAGAAATCATGATTTTGTTACTCAGGTCCTGAGAAATGAAGAAAAAAGCAAAGTTGAGGAGGGCATAGACAAGAGCGCGTGAGTAAATGAAAATGTTCATACCTAGCTCGTGTGATATCGGATTTTTGTGTTCATATATGCACATGGAAGCTACCAATGCACTCTATAATATAGACATGCAAAATCATGATTTCGAAACTGAGGTCGAGAGACATGAAGAAAAATGTAAAGCTGAGGAGGACAGTGAGAACAATGCATCAATAAATGAAAATGTTCATACCTGGATCGTGTGATAACGGATTTCTGTGTTCAAACATGGACATCGCTAACGACGCACTCTATAATATAGAATTGAGAAACCATGATTTTGAAACTCAGGTCCAGAGACATGAAGAAAAAAGCAAAGTTGAGGAGGGCATAGACAAGAGCGCGTGAGTAAATGAAAATGTTCATACATGGCTCGTGTGATATCGGATTTTTGTGTTCATACATGGACATCGAAGGTAACGACGCACTCTATAATATAGAATTGATAAACCATGATTTTGAAACTCAGGTCCAGAGACATGAAGAAAAAAGCAAAGTTGAGGACGACATTGACCAAAGCGCGTGAGTAAATGAAAATGTTCATACCTGGTTCTTGTGATATCGTATTTTTGTGTTCAAACCTGCACATCAAAGCTAACAACGCAGTCTATGATATAGAATTGGAAAATCATGATTTTAAGACTCAAGTCGGGAGACATGAACAAAAAAGCAAAGTTAAGGACGACGTAGACAAGAGCGCGTGAGAAAAATAAAATGTTCAGACCTGGCTCGTGTTATATCGGATTTTTGTGTTCAAACATGTGAATTGAAGCTCACAGAAGCACTCTACAATATAGAATTGAGAAATCATGATTTTGAAAGTCAAGTCGAGAGACATGAAGAGAAACAAAAAGTTGAGGAGGTTGTACAGAAGACCGCGTCAAGAAATGAAAATTTTCATACGTGCCTCATGTGATATCGGTTTTTTGTGCTCAAAAATGCGATTTTAAGCTAACAACGCTAGCTATGATATGGAAATAAAAAATCATGACATGAATAAGAAAGCAAAGTTGAGGAGGTTTTAGAGAAGAGGATGTTAGTAAATGAAAATGTTTATACCTAGATTTTGTGATATCGGATTTTTGTGTTCTAACAAGCACATGGAAGCTAACGATGGACTCTATGATATAGAATTGAAAAATCATGATTTTGAAACTCAAGTCGAGAGACATGAAGAAAAAAGAAAAGTTAAGGACGACGTAGAGAAGAGCACGTGAATAAATGAAAATGTTCATACCTTGCTCGTGTGATATCGAATTTCTGTGTTCAAACATGCGAATTGAACCTAACAAAGTTACTACAATGTAGAATAGGAAAATCATGATTTTGAAACTCAGGTCGAGAGACATGAAGAAAAAAGGAAAGTTGAGGAGGGCGTAGACAAGAGCGCGTGAGTAAATGAAAATGTTCATAGCTGGCTCGTGTGATATCGGATTTTTGTGTTCAAACATGAAATCGAAACTTACAAAGTTGACTATGATATAGAATTGGAAAACCCTGATTTTGAAACTCAGGTCGAGAGACATGAACAAGAAAGCAAAGTTGAGGAGGGCATAGACAAGAGCGCGTGAGTAAATGAAAATGTTCATACCTGGCTCGTGTGATATCGGATTTCTATGTTGAACCATGCACATTGAAGCTAACGATGCAGTCTATAATATAGAATTGAGAAACAAATCGTCATTCGACACGCAAATTTTTTGGAATACCGTTCTCATGACAGGCAATGTTAGCCGTCAAAAGGCAACACTGGTTGGGATGATTCAAACCACACTGTTCGAATAGATAAATGTGGATGTATTGCTTGGAATGGTTTTGGCTAAGTCGGGATGCACATGGCATGGTCGGGATGCGCGTTTGAGGTCTAGGTCGAAGGACTGACCGTAGACCGTGTTCCTAATCGGTAATATCAGAAGCGAGTGGCACCTTTGTGCCAACCTTGGGCGTTTGTGAGTTCTTTTCTGACTCGCCTAACAACACATTCTCCGCGGCCTGGTCCTTCGGCGAAGGTCGTGTGAACATTCACCCACTTGCATGGCGTGGATGTCCTTGTTCCGATGTTAGCGTTACTTTGACCTTGGGTGGCCGGTGATTGAGCGAGTTCTTGTTGGTTGGGTGTTTTCATGCTCTAGAGTTCGTCGAGATTGGTGGGATGTGGTTCGAGTGTTGTTGCAACGAGTTTCTCGAACTTCACACCAATTGTAGTTTGAAAGGAGACAATGTTCTTGCTTGGTAATAGGAGACATTCCCTTACGTGACACCAATCCAAACCGAGGAGTCACGTGGTGTACAACACTTTCGGTGGGAGGACCATAACTCGAATTGAGTGGTTACAATATTGTGTCTTGATGTTACACACAAAGGCTCCGAGGCAATGTGATGTGGAACCATTGAAGCCAAGGAAGTTGTCGTTGCACGCTTCGAGGTCTGGGAGATGCTCCCACGTTTCGAAGGAGAAAAGGGTTAGTGATGCTCCAGTATCGATTACTGTTGTTAGAGGTACGCCGTCAGCGAAGCATGGTAGGTGTGTTGTCACGTCATTAGGGTCTATCGACCTAGCCATAGCCACGGGGTGGGCGTCACCTTGTCCTTTCAGTTTCGCTTGCACGTTGTGAAGGTCGGTTTCTAAGAGGGCCATTTGGCCTTTGGATGCTTTAAGTTTGGCTTCCACTTCTCGTTGTCGAGCCATGAATAGGGCTTCGAGGGTGAGGGGTCCATAGTAACATTTGAGCTTGTTCCAATTGATGAATCCTCGGATGTCGATTCCTTCGTGCGTGCGTATTCAACATGCTCCTGTCTTGGTAATCTCCGAGACTACATAGGGGCCTTCGCCTCATAATTTGAGCTTCTTTTTGTGTCATTGAGACACGAATTTGAGAGCCATGTCCCCTTCAGCTAGATCTTTATCCCTTACTTTGTTGTCTGCCACGCCTTTCTATTGGCTTTCTCTGTCAAGAGTGCTTGGAATGCGAGAAGGCGAGTTTCGGTCAACCGTTCTAGGTTTTCTAGGGGTCACGGTGTTGGCCGGTTAGGGTCACCGGGCTGGACAAGCCGCTAACACAGGGTGTCCCTTTGGAACACTTCACCAAAGGGGTGGTATGGTAAGGAATGTGCAGACTGTGATACAGGACCGATCCTTCCCAGTTACTATCCGGAATGATTAACTTGATACACGTGTTTGATAATCACCGATATTAACAAGATACACAATATGTAAAGACACAACACCTCTCTATTAATTATCCGTCTCTAATGACATCATCTATGGATCCTTTTATAGGTATCCAGTTGTGCTACAAACCGATGCCAACCGGCAACCGTCTACGAACCGGTCCAGATCCGGATCGGCATACCGATTCCGGGTTCGTCCGTCCGATCTTATAATTATTATAATTTATCTAATTACAACTCCCAAAACTGATTCCCCTTTCATACTCTAGCCTAACTGGCCAACACATGGCACACCCGTGGGACAATACATTGTACGTCGAACCCACGGTTCGCCCCTTCATTCATCCTCCAAAATGTCCAGAATGCTCTGGTCCAAGGGTGCCAACGGTTCATCGGGTAGTTGCTCCATTGGCTGTTGCTGTTGCTTCTCCGGTTGTAGTAGTAGTAGTTGTTGTTGGTCTTCGTCCTGCTCTCCAGCCTGCTCTTCCTTTCCGGCTCTACTGGTCTCAGCGCTTGTGGCTCCGGATCCTCCATCCTTGGCTCCTCCTACTACTGCACTGGGGCTTTGTCTAGCTCCTCTGGTCTGACTTCTTTTGGCTGTTCTACTTGGGCTTCGTTTGGCTGGCCTCCTCTAGTCTTGGCTACATTCGGTGGTTGCTCTAGAGACTTCTCTCCATCACTGATGTTAATTGCCGTCGACATTTGCGATGCTATCTGTTGTCTTCGCTCTCGTTCGTATCGCTCGAGCTGGAGTTGAGTGCCAAGCTGGTCATCATCTAGTTGTTGTACCAGCTGCCTTACAACCATGAATTGTTCCCCTGTTAGGGACAAGAAATCCTTCGACAACTCCTCCCGAATGGTTACAATACTCTTCACATCCATCTTGTAGAAGTTGTCACTTTTCTTTCTCCGGTTTTCCGCATCCGCTTGCAATGTCTATAATTCCGCTGCTTGTTGTACCCATTTTGACCACCATTGCACTGAGCTTTCACCAATCATACTCTTTGTTCATTCTTTCCATCCCAGCACAATGGTGCGGCTCCGGCCGAGCCCCATCTTGGACTTGTCCTCCGCAACCTACTTTTCCTCTTTTAACTTCTTTATCAGGCCCGCGGTTGCCTGTGCCTGCACCTCATATTCCAGGAATTGAGTTTGATAAGTGCTCTGAACACTATTCAACACCATCTTTGCCCATTCCGTCTCCTCATAATGCTGCCGGTTGAGCTCCATCCGGTCCCTTGCTGCTTCTTCCAATGCCTCTGTCGCCCTGTTGACTTCCTTCCGAAGTTTCCGTAGCTCCTCCTATTGCCAGACACCTTCTGCCATCAACTTCCTATGCTCCGCATCCAAATGCTTGCGATCCCAGTGTAGTCGTTCAAAATCCTCTGTCTTCTGCTTCAGCTTTTGGTTTATTTGGCGTCGGGCGCGGTCTTCCCGGTTTTTCTGTTGTCGAAGTTCTTCTTTGAGCTGCTTGATTTTAGTTTCTGCCGATCGCCGGAGCTTATCCTTCTCTTGTAGCAGCTTCTCCTTTTCTTCCTTCAACCGGTCATTGAATTGATAGCTTTTCCGGATATTTTCTTCGAGTCTTCGTTACTCATCCTCCGTTGCCTTCTTCTGCTCTTGTTCTCTAGCCCTCAAGGCCTCCTGGGCTTCTAACTCTTCCCTGATAGTGGAGAGTTCTTGCTCCCGTGTGATGCTTGTGTCCGGTGCTGTAGGAGCTACTGGTGTGTTATCTGTCTGCTCAGTCACCGGCGCCAGCGGTTCTGGTCCTATCGGTGTGCTGTCTTTTAACGGTCCCAATTCGTCCCCTTTCTGCTCTGTGTCGCTTCTCTTCCGACAACGTAGGGGAGTGTCGGCAGGTTCTTCCTCTGCCTCCTCCTCTTGGGTTCTCATGTTTATTCCTTGAACCAAGTTAGGCGGCTCTTGCTCTTATATGTTGATGACTTGGTCATCACCGGCGCTGACCTAGGTGAAATCGACCGCGTGAAGCTCCAGCTTGCGGCATCGTTCGACATGAAGGATCTGGGGGACCTTCATTACTTCCTCGGGATCGAAGTGATCCGTACCCCCGAAGGCATATTGATTAGCCAACGTCACTACGTGCTGAGTATGCTCTTCAAATTCGGGATGGCCGACTGTAAGACCGTCTCGACTCCTCTGGATAGAACCGTGAAGCTTCGTTCCGATACGGGAAAGGTATGCGACCCGACGAGGTTCCGACAAATTGTCGGAAGCCTCATATACTTGACCACCACCCGACCCGACCTCAGTTATCCGGTCGGGGTGGTCAGTCAATTCATGGCGCGACCTACCGAGGAGCACCTTCAGTGTGCGCAACGCATACTTCGGTATGTCAACGGCACTAAGGACCAGGGACTGCTATATCGGACCGGTGCAGCCGCGCAGTTAGTCAGCTACACCGATGCTGATTGGGCTGGCAACGCCGCCGATCGCCGATCCACGTCTGGATACGTGTTCTCCCTCGGGAGTGCCGCGATCGCGTGGAGCAGTAAGAAGCAGTCGATAGTTGCACTGTCGAGCACCGAAGCTGAGTACCGAGGAGCGGCTGTCGTGACATGCGAAGCCATATGGTTGAAGCGGCTACTTAAGGACCTGCAAGAGGAGGTGTCCGATCCAACGGCGATCTACTGCGACAACCTCAGCAACATCCAACTCGTGAAGAACCCCGTCTTCCACTCACGGACCAAGCACATTGAGGTGCACTACCATTTCGTCCGTGAGCGTGTCCTTTCCGGTGAAGTCGAACCTCAGTACGTTCCGACGGATCGGCAGGCTGCCGACATCTTCACCAAGCCTCTTGGTCTGGACAAGTTGCGGTAATTCTCAGGTGCGCTCGGATTGCGTCACCTTGACGTGCCGAACTTAGGGGGAGAACAGTCCCGAACGACGAAGCAAAGCAACAGGAAAGCAGTGGAGACCGCGACACCGAGTCAGTTGACAAGTTCGACTTCGGATCGGCTGAAGAAGCCGAGGATGGACCCGCGGAGAAGTTCGGAAGCGGATAGAAGGGGAGCAGCCGAAGGAGAGAGCTGAAGCCAACCACGGATAGGGGAGATGACGCCATCGAGGGCGAGAAAACCGAAGACGAGTTGGAGACAGCCAACTCGGACGAGAGCGAAAACCGATGGGAGGTAGCCGAGTTGGTTCGGATGTTTGATTCAGATACGCTGAATCAACCGAGGCCCAAGCGGAAGAAAAGGCAGCAGGAGAAGCGTCGACACCGCAACATGCCGCCGAATGGATCTTCCTTGCTCTGATACTAGATTGTGAGGAATAATGCTCAGCCACAACCGAGTCTTAAATACTCAATGGAGGAAGTAAATAAAACAAGAAATAAGCCGACACAACATGTTTACATGGAAAACCCTAAAAGGGAAAAACTACGGGAGCCCACAGTCTCCAACAATCACTATGAGAGGAATGATACAATGGGAGACTCGGAGGCAACGACCTCCAGCTCTGTCTTCGCCACCCGCAGGTTACAATAGAAAAGCCTCATGTATCTCTTTCATGTCGACACAATTAGAGAGACCATTAGTGATGATATTATCACGCCAACTCTGAAGCAAATCGACTATACCACATGACATTATTAGGGCTGAGTCCACTCTACCCTTGATGTTAGTAGAGGCACTTTTTCAAGTTGTAGTCTTTATCCACAGGATACATAGCCAACCACATGATAGAATATCCCATCAAGCCTTTAAGGCCTCTCGATCATTGTATGAGTCTGTGTTGAGAGACAAGCTCAACATCGGCTGGATCGACTGAAGAAGCCGAGGATCGGATCGGTTGGGACCGATCGGTTAGGTCGTTAGGAAAGATATTCCGTGAGGAATATATTTGGGAGTTAGTGTAGGGGCTCTTGATGAGCATTGAAGTACTGTCAGTACTTCGGTCAGTCCTTCTAGGACTTGTATAAAAGTGCTCACTGAGCACGTCTTATGTATAGAGATTGAGTATTATTGTGAAATATAGTTTTTTGTGTTTCTCTCTCTGTCTCTCCTGCGTATACCATGTAAGTCCAAGCTCTCCATTAAACCTGTGTTTCCTTCCTCTGTTCTGTCTTCATACCTGCTTCCGCACGCTACTTTCTACATGGTATCAGAGCGCGAGGGTTGAGAACCTCTCTGTAGCCGACACAGTTTGACGAAGAAGAACAAGAAGAACGATGGATAGAGGCATGGCGAGCTCGCTTCCAACAGAGAAGCTCGACAGAACCAAGTACGCATCTTGGTCCTACAAGATGCACCAGTACCTGCTCGGGCATGGCTACTAGAGTTATGTCGAAGGAGCTAATGACGCGGCACCCGAGTCGACACACAGAGACATTCCCACATGATAGAATATCCCATCAAGCCTTTAAGGCCTCTCGATCATTGTATGAGTCTGTGTTGAGAGACAAGCTCAACATCGGCCGGATCGGCTGAAGAAGCCGAGGACCGGATCGGTTGGGACCGATCGGTTAGGTTGTTAGGAAAGATATTCCGTGAGGAATATATTTGGGAGTTAGTGTAGGGGCTCTTGATGAGCATTGAAGTACTGTTAGTACTTCGGTCAGTCCTTCTAGGACTTGTATAAAAGTGCTCACTGAGCACGTCATATGTATAGAGATTGAGTATTATTGTGAAATATAGTTTTTTGTGTTTCTCTCTTTGTCTCTCCCGCGTATACCGTGTAAGTCCAAGCTCTCCATTAAACCTGTGTTTCCTTCCTCTGTTCTGTCTTCATACCTGCTTCCGCACGCTACTTTCTACAGTTTGGCTATACTATTCATGGTATGGCCTGATGGTGACTTGGCTTCTTGTGAAGGGTCTAGACATTAATAACCTCCCCCCCGTTAAGTACGAACACGCGATTGATAACACTTTAATCTCTCATGAGGACTGCAATAAAGTAATACGCCAAGAAATATGGCAAATTTACATGGTATAAATGGATCACCCCACTAGAGCCACTTCCATCTAAAATGTTGTACTATAAGAAACACTTCATGCACTTCTCTAAGTTAGGTTTTATTACGCTGTCGTGAAGAATTTCGGCCAGAGGCGGAAACCGGGAACATTGGCTACATCGGCGGGGTGTAGCGTGTGTACGCACCCATGCACATTTAGTGTGAATATCGAGGGCGCCTTTATGGCGCCGAAGAGTAGTCAAGTCGGGACAGGCGATCCCATGTAAGTCGGGATTTGCCCCACATTGTAACGCATCCCTTTCCTTGTTCTATAAAAGGAGGGGAACGCCCTTTGTGAAAGGGTTGCCCATTTTGCATTAGAGGGTATACCGTTAGTCTAGGGTTAGTGTTTCTTTTTCTTCTTCTTCTTCTCCTCCTTCGTGTTCGCTTAGGGTTTGCTTCAGGTCATCTCCTGTGCAAGACCCCGCTCGGCGCAACGAGCCCGTGAGCTCCCCGACGGCGGCTTGGCAGCTGACGACTACTGTAACCTGCCTTGGAACGGCTCGAAGCCGGGAATGTATTCTTTTTTTTCTTTATATATACATATATACGTTTGTGTCTGTCTGTGTATATTCGCGTCTTCGTTGGTGTCAGGTTCTTCCCCTTTCCTGCACTTCCTGTACTTAAGGGTGTGAGTCGGGTTGGCCTGTGTGTGTGTGTGTGTGTGTGTGAGTGAGTGTATATGAGTCGGTGTTAAGCACGCGCTCTCTCTCTCTTCGGTTGCTTCCGGTGTGCTTCTGGGATGCCCCGGAAACGGTGAAGCACGACTTCCTACGCTCCATCACTCCCTAGTCCAAGACCCCCGTGGTCCCGCCTTTCTCCACGCACGCGCGTAACAATGCGACATCTTTTGTGAACCCGACGTGAAAGGCGGCAAGGGAGGATGGAGTCGGAAGACGACGACCTCGCGGAGATGGTGGCCGAAGTGGTATTGGAGTCGGCACGAGTGGTGATGAGGCGAGAAGCAGCGTAACAAGCGGTTGAGCGAGTGGTCGAAAGAGTCGGCCGTTTCAACGGGGACAAAGTCCCATCTTACTTGGAAGCCTACAACGCGGAAATGGAGGAGCGTGGCGTAGGCGAGGCGTTGAGGCTGGAATTCTTCTGTCGGGTCGTGGCTGTCCGGATGCATGCGGAAATAAAGGAGCTCCGTGAGGCCTTCGAAGAGGCTCTCCTGAAGGCATACGGAGGACGGCGGAAGAGCCGGGGACAACACGACTTTGACAAGTGGGTAGCATCGGCAAAGACCCACCGGGGCGCGACCAAGGCGTTCCGAGAGTTCGAGTGACGACTTGCTCGGCTCTCGGAGCGGGAACAAGGTTTGGTGGGGGCGGACAAGGTCCTATTGTTCGTCAGGTCGATTGACCGAACGGAACGAGAGGCCATCGGGATTGAGCTCGAAGACGATGATGGAGCGAATGGGCTTACGGAGGACTGGTTGAAGGTCGGAAGGGTGTGCCAACGGCTAGACAATGAGCGAGCCAAGAAGGCTAAGAGGAAGGGACGCGACGGCGTGCCATCACAGTGGGAAGAGGCCGAACGGCAAAGAGAGTCGGCAAGGGTCGGCGTTGGGGCCAGGATTGCGGAGGTGTACGCAGCTCTCGAGGCGATGCTCGAGGAAGAGGAAAGATCAAGGCCGCGAGCCGAGACTGAGGAGACGGACTTGCCCCATGCGACGGCAGAAGATCGGTACGACGGTACCACGGGTGAGGGTGCGGAACGAAACGCCCTCTCGACTTGCGGGGATAGAACGGCCAAGGACGAGGCCGAGATACAGATCGCGGAACCGGAACGTTGGGACCAGCGGTCTCGGGCGTGTCAGCCCGAGATCCCAGTCATTGGAGAAGCAAGCCCAGATGGGGCTTGCGCGATCGGTAAGAAGACGACCGCCGACCACGAAGAGTCGGTGGCTACGGACAAGGGCGTAAAATGGACAGGCGATTCCTTGTGTCTTCCCACACTTGCTCCCGAGAGGATGGCAGTCGGGCCCGAGTGCCCACGTGAGTCCCAAGCGGAGGAAGGCGGCGGCGATAGACCAAGAATCACCGGCGAGACGATACGGGGAAGGAATAGACGAAAGCCCACGGACCCGATTCCGGAGAACTCGGCATTCGGGCCCGTACGCCCATGTAAGACCGAGGTGATGGATGGCGGTACCGAAGAGTCCTGGCACGATGCCAGCGAAGTCGGATGGGAAACAGCCTGCAAGGAGGCCGAGGACAGAAGCGGCACGAGAAGATCGGCATAACGATTCGTATGGAGCAGAATCCGGTCGTGGATCGTTCGATCGGGGCCGGATTCGGCATGAAAGTGCCGATACGGAAGGGGGTGCGGGACGAGCCGCTCTCTTTTACATGGGGAGAAAGACCGACCGGGCGAAGGTCGAGATTTGGAAAGAGAATGAAAGCCGGCATTTCAAGAGGAAGTGGAGAAGAGCGCGTTAGTAAATGAAAATGTTCATACCTGGCTCGTGTGATATCGGATTTTTGTGTTCAAACATGCGAATCGAAGCTAACAACTCTTGCTATGATATGGAATTAAAAAATCCAGATTTTGAAACTCAGGTCGAGAGACATGAAGAAATTAGCAAATTTAAGGAGGGACTTTAGAAGAGCTAGTAGGTAAATTAACATGTTCATACCTGGCTCGTGTGATATCGGATTTCTGTGTTCAAACATGTGAATCGAAGCTAACAACGCTTGCTATGATATGGAATTAGAAAATCAAGATTTTAAAACTCAGGTCGAGAGACATGACGATATAAGCAAATTTGAGGAGGTAGTTAAGAAGAGCCCGTTAGTAAATTAAAATGTTCATACCTGGCTCGTCTGATATCGGATTTTTGTGTTCAAACATGCGAATCAAAGCTAAAAACGCTAGCTATGATATGGAATTAGAAAATCAAGATTTTGAAACTCAGGTCGAAGACATGAAGAAATTAGCAAATTTGAGGAGGGAGTTTACAAGAGCTAGTAGGTAAATTAAAATGTTCATACCTGGCTCGTGTGATATCAGATTTCTGTGTTCAAACATGCGAATCGAAGCTAACAACGCTTGCTATGATATGGCATTAGAAATGCAAGATTTTTAAACTCAGTTCGAGAGACATGAAGAAATTAGCAAATTTAAGGAGGGAGTTTAGACGAGCTAGTAGGTAAATTAAAATATTCATACCTGGCTCGTGTGATATCGGATTTTTGTGTTCAAATATGCGAATCGAAGCTAACAACGCTAGCTCTGATATGGAATTAGAAAATCAAGATTTTGAAACTCCGGTCGAGAGATATGAAGAAATTACCAAATTTGAGGAGGGAGTTGAGAGGAGCCCTTGCGTAAATTAAAATGTTCATACCTGGATCGTGTGATATCGGATTTGTGTGTTCAAACATTCGTATCGAAGCTAACAACGTTAGCTATGATATGGAATTAAAAAATCAAGATTCTGAAACTCAGATCGAGAGACATGACGAAATTACCAAATTTGAGGAGGGAGTTGGGAAGACCTAGTAGGTAAATTAAAATGTTCATACCTGGCTTGTATGATATCGGATTTTTGTGTTCAAACATGCGAATCGAAGCTAACAACGCTAGCTATGATATGGAATTAAAAAACCAAGATTGTGAAACTCAGACCGAGAGACATGACGAAATTACCAAATTTGAGGAGGGAGTTGGGAAGAGTTAGTAGGTAAATTACAATGTTCATACCTGGCGCGTGTGATATCCGATTTTTGTGTTCAAACATGCGAATCGAAGCTAACAACGCTAGCTATGATATGAAATTAAAAAATTAAGATTTTGAAACTCAGGTCGAGAGAGATGACGAAATTACCTAATTTGAGAAGTGAGTTGAGAAGACCTAGTAGGAAAATTAAAATGTTCATACCTGGCTCGTGTGATATCGGATTGTTGTGTTCAAACATGCGAATCGAAGCTAACAACGCTAGCTTGATATGAAAATAAAAAATCAAGATTTTGAAACTCAAGTCGAGAGACATGACGAAATTAACTAATTTGAAGAGTGAGTTGAGAAGAGGTAGTATGTAAATTACAATGTTCATACATGGCTCGTGTGATATCGGATTTTTGTGTTCAAACATGCGAATCGAAGCTAACAACGCTAGCTATGATATGAAATTAAAAAATCATGATTTTGAAACTCAGGTCGAGAGACATGACGAAATTACCAAATTTGAGGAGGGAGTTGAGAGGAGCCCTTCAGTAAATTTAAATGTTTATACCTGGGTCGTGTGATATCGGATTTGTGTGTTCAAACATTCGTATCGAAGCTAACAACGCTAGCTATTATATGGAACTAAATAATCAAGATTTTGAAACTAAGGTCGAGAGACATGACGAAATTACCAAATTTGAGCAGGGAGTTGAGAGGAGCCCTTGAGTAAATTAAAATGTTCATACCTGGCGCGTGTGATATCGGATTTTTGTGTTCAAACATTCGTATCGAAGCTAACAACGCTAGCTATTATATGGAACTAAAAAATCAAGATTTTGAAACTCATGTCGAGAGACATGACGAAATTACCAAATTTGAGGAGGGAGTTGAGAGGAGCCCTTGAGTAAATTAAAATGTTCATACCTGGCGCGTGTGATATCGGATTTTTGTGTTCAAACATTCGTATCGAAGCTAACAACGCTAGCTATTATATGGAACTAAAAAATCAAGATTTTGAAACTCAGGTCGAGAGACATGACGAAATTACCAAATTTGAGGAGGGAGTTGAGAGGAGCCCTTGAGTAAATTAAAATGTTCATACCTGGCGCGTGTGATATCGGATTTTTGTGTTCAAACATGCGAATCGAAGCTAACAACGCTAGCTATTATATGGGACTAAAAAATCAAGATTTTGAAATTTAGGTCTAGAGATTTGAAGAAATTACCAAATTTGAGGAGGGAGTTGAGAGGAGCCCTTGAGTAAATTAAAATGTTCATACCTGGCTCGTGTGATATCGGATTTTTGTGTTCAAACATGCGAATCGAAGCTAACAACGCTAGCTATGATATGAAATTAAAAAATCATGATTTTGAAACTCAGGTCGAGAGACATGACGAAATTACCAAATTTGAGGAGGGAGTTGAGAGGACCCCTTGAGTAAATTAAAATGTTCATACCTGGCTCGTGTGATATCGGATTTTTGTGTTCAAACATGCGAATCAAGCTAACAATGCTAGCTATTCTATGGAACTAAAAAATAAAGATTTTGAAACTCAGGTCGAGAAATGTGAAGAAATTAGCAATCTTGAGGAGTGAGTTGAGAGGAGCCCTTGAGTAAATTAAAATGTTCATACCTGGCTCGTGTGATATCGGATTTTTGTGTTCAAATATGTGAATCGAAGCTAACAACGGTAGCTATTATATGGGACTAAAAAATCAAGATTTTGAAACTCAGGTCGAGAGACATGAAGAAATTACCAAATTTGAGGAGGGAGTTGAAAGGAGCCCTTGAGTAAATTAAAATGTTCATACCTGGCGCGTGTGATATCGGATTTTTGTGTTCAAACATGCGAATCGAAGCTAACAACGCTAGCTATTATATGGGACTAAAAAATCAAGATTTTGAAATTCAGGTCTAGAGATTTGAAGAAATTACCAAATTTGAGGAGGGCATTGAGAGGAGCCCTTGAGTAAATTAAAATGTTCATACCTGGCTCGTGTGATATCGGATTTTTGTGTTCAAACATGCGAATCGAAGCTAACAACGCTAGCTATGATATGAAATTAAAAAATCATGATTTTGAAACTCAGGTCGAGAGACATGACGAAATTACCAAATTTGAGGAGGGAGTTGAGTGGAGCCCTTCAGTAAATTTAAATGTTTATACCTGGGTCGTGTGATATCGGATTTGTGTGTTCAAACATTCGTATCGAAGCTAACAACGCTAGCTATAATATGGAACTAAATAATCAAGATTTTGAAACTAAGGTCGAGAGACATGACGAAATTACCAAATTTGAGCAGGGAGTTGAGAGGAGCCCTTGAGTAAATTAAAATGTTCATACCTGGCGCGTGTGATAACGGATTTTTGTGTTCAAACATTCGTATCGAAGCTAACAACGCTAGCTATTATATGGAACTAAAAAATCAAGATTTTGAAACTCATGTCGAGAGACATGACGAAATTACCAAATTTGAGGAGGGAGTTGAGAGGAGCCCTTGAGTAAATTAAAATGTTCATACCTGGCTCGTGTGATATCGGATTTTTGTGTTCAAACATGCGAATCGAAGCTAACAACGCTAGCTATTATATGGGACTAAAAAATCAAGATTATGAAACTCAGGTCTAGAGATTTGAAGAAATTACCAAATTTGAGGAGGGCATTGAGAGGAGCCCTTGAGTAAATTAAAATGTTCATACCTGGCTCGTGTGATATCGGATTTTTGTGTTCAAACATGCGAATCGAATTTAACAACGCTAGCTATGATATGAAATTAAAAAATCATGATTTTGAAACTCAGGTCGAGAGACATGACGAAATTACCAAATTTGAGGAGGGAGTTGAGAGGAGCCCTTCAGTAAATTTAAATGTTTATACCTGGGTCGTGTGATATCGGATTTGTGTGTTCAAACATTCGTATCGAAGCTAACAACGCTAGCTATTATATGGAACTAAATAATCAAGATTTTGAAACTAAGGTCGAGAGACATGACGAAATTACCAAATTTGAGCAGGGAGTTGAGAGGAGCCCTTGAGTAAATTAAAATGTTCATACCTGGCGCGTGTGATATCGGATTTTTGTGTTCAAACATTCGTATCGAAGCTAACAACGCTAGCTATTATATGGAACTAAAAAATCAAGATTTTGAAACTCATGTCGAGAGACATGACGAAATTACCAAATTTGAGGAGGGAGTTGAGAGGAGCCCTTGAGTAAATTAAAATGTTCATACCTGGCGCGTGTGATATCGGATTTTTGTGTTCAAACATTCGTATCGAAGCTAACAACGCTAGCTATTATATGGAACTAAAAAATCAAGATTTTGAAACTCAGGTCGAGAGACATGACGAAATTACCAAATTTGAGGAGGGAGTTGAGAGGAGCCCTTGAGTAAATTAAAATGTTCATACCTGGCGCGTGTGATATCGGATTTTTGTGTTCAAACATGCGAATCGAAGCTAACAACGCTAGCTATTATATGGGACTAAAAAATCAAGATTTTGAAATTTAGGTCTAGAGATTTGAAGAAATTACCAAATTTGAGGAGGGAGTTGAGAGGAGCCCTTGAGTAAATTAAAATGTTCATACCTGGCTCGTGTGATATCGGATTTTTGTGTTCAAACATGCGAATCGAAGCTAACAACGCTAGCTATGATATGAAATTAGAAAATCATGATTTTGAAACTCAGGTCGAGAGACATGACGAAATTACCAAATTTGAGGAGGGAGTTGAGAGGACCCCTTGAGTAAATTAAAATGTTCATACCTGGCTCGTGTGATATCGGATTTTTGTGTTCAAACATGCGAATCAAGCTAACAATGCTAGCTATTCTATGGAACTAAAAAATAAAGATTTTGAAACTCAGGTCGAGAAATGTGAAGAAATTAGCAATCTTGAGGAGTGAGTTGAGAGGAGCCCTTGAGTAAATTAAAATGTTCATACCTGGCTCGTGTGATATCGGATTTTTGTGTTCAAATATGTGAATCGAAGCTAACAACGGTAGCTATTATATGGGACTAAAAAATCAAGATTTTGAAACTCAGGTCGAGAGACATGAAGAAATTACCAAATTTGAGGAGGGAGTTGAAAGGAGCCCTTGAGTAAATTAAAATGTTCATACCTGGCGCGTGTGATATCGGATTTTTGTGTTCAAACATGCGAATCGAAGCTAACAACGCTAGCTATTATATGGGACTAAAAAATCAAGATTTTGAAATTCAGGTCTAGAGATTTGAAGAAATTACCAAATTTGAGGAGGGCATTGAGAGGAGCCCTTGAGTAAATTAAAATGTTCATACCTGGCTCGTGTGATATCGGATTTTTGTGTTCAAACATGCGAATCGAAGCTAACAACGCTAGCTATGATATGAAATTAAAAAATCATGATTTTGAAACTCAGGTCGAGAGACATGACGAAATTACCAAATTTGAGGAGGGAGTTGAGTGGAGCCCTTCAGTAAATTTAAATATTTATACCTGGGTCGTGTGATATCGGATTTGTGTGTTCAAACATTCGTATCGAAGCTAACAACGCTAGCTATAATATGGAACTAAATAATCAAGATTTTGAAACTAAGGTCGAAAGACATGACGAAATTACCAAATTTGAGCAGGGAGTTGAGAGGAGCCCTTGAGTAAATTAAAATGTTCATACCTGGCGCGTGTGATAACGGATTTTTGTGTTCAAACATTCGTATCGAAGCTAACAACGCTAGCTATTATATGGAACTAAAAAATCAAGATTTTGAAACTCATGTCGAGAGACATGACGAAATTACCAAATTTGAGGAGGGAGTTGAGAGGAGCCCTTGAGTAAATTAAAATGTTCATACCTGGCTCGTGTGATATCGGATTTTTGTGTTCAAACATGCGAATCGAAGCTAACAACGCTAGCTATTATATGGGACTAAAAAATCAAGATTATGAAACTCAGGTCTAGAGATTTGAAGAAATTACCAAATTTGAGGAGGGCATTGAGAGGAGCCCTTGAGTAAATTAAAATGTTCATACCTGGCTCGTGTGATATCGGATTTTTGTGTTCAAACATGCGAATCGAATTTAACAACGCTAGCTATGATATGAAATTAAAAAATCATGATTTTGAAACTCAGGTCGAGAGACATGACGAAATTACCAAATTTGAGGAGGGAGTTGAGAGGAGCCCTTCAGTAAATTTAAATGTTTATACCTGGGTCGTGTGATATCGGATTTGTGTGTTCAAACATTCGTATCGAAGCTAACAACGCTAGCTATTATATGGAACTAAATAATCAAGATTTTGAAACTAAGGTCGAGAGACATGACGAAATTACCAAATTTGAGCAGGGAGTTGAGAGGAGCCCTTGAGTAAATTAAAATGTTCATACCTGGCGCGTGTGATATCGGATTTTTGTGTTCAAACATTCGTATCGAAGCTAACAACGCTAGCTATTATATGGAACTAAAAAATCAAGATTTTGAAACTCATGTCGAGAGACATGACGAAATTACCAAATTTGAGGAGGGAGTTGAGAGGAGCCCTTGAGTAAATTAAAATGTTCATACCTGGGTCGTGTGATATCGGATTTTTGTGTTCAAACATTCGTATCGAAGCTAACAACGCTAGCTATTATATGGAACTAAAAAATCAAGATTTTGAAACTCAGGTCGAGAGACATGATGAAATTACCAAATTTGAGGAGGGAGTTGAGAGGAGCCCTTGAGTAAATTAAAATGTTCATACCTGGCGCGTGTGATATCGGATTTTTGTGTTCAAACATGCGAATCGAAGCTAACAACGCTAGCTATTATATGGGACTAAAAAATCAAGATTTTGAAATTTAGGTCTAGAGATTTGAAGAAATTACCAAATTTGAGGAGGGAGTTGAGAGGAGCCCTTGAGTAAATTAAAATGTTCATACCTGGCTCGTGTGATATCGGATTTTTGTGTTCAAACATGCGAATCGAAGCTAACAACGCTAGCTATGATATGAAATTAAAAAATCATGATTTTGAAACTCAGGTCGAGAGACATGACGAAATTACCAAATTTGAGGAGGGAGTTGAGAGGACCCCTTGAGTAAATTAAAATGTTCATACCTGGCTCGTGTGATATCGGATTTTTGTGTTCAAACATGCGAATCAAGCTAACAATGCTAGCTATTCTATGGAACTAAAAAATAAAGATTTTGAAACTCAGGTCGAGAAATGTGAAGAAATTAGCAATCTTGAGGAGTGAGTTGAGAGGAGCCCTTGAGTAAATTAAAATGTTCATACCTGGCTCGTGTGATATCGGATTTTTGTGTTCAAATATGTGAATCGAAGCTAACAACGGTAGCTATTATATGGGACTAAAAAATCAAGATTTTGAAACTCAGGTCGAGAGACATGAAGAAATTACCAAATTTGAGGAGGGAGTTGAAAGGAGCCCTTGAGTAAATTAAAATGTTCATACATGGCGCGTGTGATATCGGATTTTTGTGTTCAAACATGCGAATCGAAGCTAACAACGCTAGCTATGATATGAAATTAAAAAATCATGATTTTGAAACTCAGGTCGAGAGACATGACGAAATTACCAAATTTGAGGAGGGAGTTGAGAGGAGCCCTTCAGTAAATTTAAATGTTTATACCTGGGTCGTGTGATATCGGATTTGTGTGTTCAAACATTCGTATCGAAGCTAACAACGCTAGCTATTATATGGAACTAAATAATCAAGATTTTGAAACTAAGGTCGAGAGACATGACGAAATTACCAAATTTGAGCAGGGAGTTGAGAGGAGCCCTTGAGTAAATTAAAATGTTCATACCTGGCGCGTGTGATATCGGATTTTTGTGTTCAAACATTCGTATCGAAGCTAACAACGCTAGCTATTATATGGAACTAAAAAATCAAGATTTTGAAACTCATGTCGAGAGACATGACGAAATTACCAAATTTGAGGAGGGAGTTGAGAGGAGCCCTTGAGTAAATTAAAATGTTCATACCTGGGTCGTGTGATATCGGATTTTTGTGTTCAAACATTCGTATCGAAGCTAACAACGCTAGCTATTATATGGAACTAAAAAATCAAGATTTTGAAACTCAGGTCGAGAGACATGACGAAATTACCAAATTTGAGGAGGGAGTTGAGAGGAGCCCTTGAGTAAATTAAAATGTTCATACCTGGCGCGTGTGATATCGGATTTTTGTGTTCAAACATGCGAATCGAAGCTAACAACGCTAGCTATTATATGGGACTAAAAAATCAAGATTTTGAAATTTAGGTCTAGAGATTTGAAGAAATTACCAAATTTGAGGAGGGAGTTGAGAGGAGCCCTTGAGTAAATTAAAATGTTCATACCTGGCTCGTGTGATATCGGATTTTTGTGTTCAAACATGCGAATCGAAGCTAACAACGCTAGCTATGATATGAAATTAAAAAATCATGATTTTGAAACTCAGGTCGAGAGACATGACGAAATTACCAAATTTGAGGAGGGAGTTGAGAGGACCCCTTGAGTAAATTAAAATGTTCATACCTGGCTCGTGTGATATCGGATTTTTGTGTTCAAACATGCGAATCAAGCTAACAATGCTAGCTATTCTATGGAACTAAAAAATAAAGATTTTGAAACTCAGGTCGAGAAATGTGAAGAAATTAGCAATCTTGAGGAGTGAGTTGAGAGGAGCCCTTGAGTAAATTAAAATGTTCATACCTGGCTCGTGTGATATCGGATTTTTGTGTTCAAATATGTGAATCGAAGCTAACAACGGTAGCTATTATATGGGACTAAAAAATCAAGATTTTGAAACTCAGGTCGAGAGACATGAAGAAATTACCAAATTTGAGGAGGGAGTTGAAAGGAGCCCTTGAGTAAATTAAAATGTTCATACATGGCGCGTGTGATATCGGATTTTTGTGTTCAAACATGCGAATCGAAGCTAACAACGCTAGCTATGATATGAAATTAAAAAATCATGATTTTGAAACTCAGGTCGAGAGACATGACGAAATTACCAAATTTGAGGAGGGAGTTGAGAGGACCCCTTGAGTAAATTAAAATGTTCATACCTGGCTCGTGTGATATCGGATTTTTGTGTTCAAACATGCGAATCAAGCTAACAATGCTAGCTATTCTATGGAACTAAAAAATAAAGATTTTGAAACTCAGGTCGAGAAATATGAAGAAATTAGCAATCTTGAGGAGTGAGTTGAGAGGAGCCCTTGAGTAAATTAAAATGTTCATACCTGGCTCGTGTGATATCGGATTTTTGTGTTCAAACATTTGTATCGAAGCTAACAACTCTAGCTATTATATGGAACTAAATAATCAAGATTTTAAAACTCAGGTCGAGAGATATGAAGAAATTAGCAAACTTGAGGAGGGAGTTGAGAGGAGCCCTTGAGTAAATTAAAATGTTTATACCTGGGTCGTGTGATATCGGATTTGTGTGTTCAAACATTCGTATCGAAGCTAACAACGCTAGCTATTATATGGAACTAAATAATCAAGATTTTGAAACTAAGGTCGAGAGACATGACGAAATTACCAAATTTGAGGAGGGAGTTGAGAGGAGCCCTTGAATAAATTAAAATGTTCATACCTGGGTCGTGTGATATCGCATTTTTGTGTTCAAACATTCGTATCGAAGCTAACAACGCTAGCTATTATATGGAACTAAAAAATCAAGATTTTGAAACTCAGGTCGAGAGACATGACGAAATTACCAAATTTGAGGACGGAGTTGAGAGGAGCCCTTGAGTAAATTAAAATGTTCATACCTGGCGCGTGTGATATCGGATTTTTGTGTTCAAACATGCGAATCGAAGCTAACAACGCTAGCTATTATATGGGACTAAAAAATCAAGATTTTGAAACTCAGGTCTAGAGATTTGAAGAAATTACTAAATTTGAGGAGGGCATTGAGAGGAGCCCTTGAGTAAATTAAAATGTTCATACCTGGGTCGTGTGATATCGCATTTTTGTGTTCAAACATTCGTATCGAAGCTAACAACGCTAGCTATTATATGGAACTAAAAAATCAAGATTTTGAAACTCAGGTCGAGAGACATGACGAAATTACCAAATTTGAGGAGGGAGTTGAGAGGAGCCCTTGAGTAAATTAAAATGTTCATACCTGGCTCGTGTGATATCGGTTTTTTGTGTTCAAACATGCGAATCGAAGCTAACAACGCTAGCTATGATATGAAATTAAAAAATCATGATTTTGAAACTCAGGTCGAGAGACATGACGAAATTACCAAATTTGAGGAGGGAGTTGAGAGGACCCCTTGAGTAAATTAAAATGTTCATACCTGGCTCGTGTGATATCGGATTTTTGTGTTCAAACATGCGAATCAAGCTAACAATGCTAGCTATTTTATGGAACTAAAAAATAAAGATTTTGAAACTCAGGTCGAGAAATATGAAGAAATTAGCAATCTTGAGGAGTGAGTTGAGAGGAGCCCTTGAGTAAATTAAAATGTTTATACCTGGCTCGTGTGATATCGTATTTTTGTGTTCAAACATTTGTATCGAAGCTAACAACTCTAGCTATTATATGGAACTAAATAATCAAGATTTTAAAACTCAGGTCGAGAGATATGAAGAAATTAGCAAACTTGAGGAGGGAGTTGAGAGGAGCCCTTGAGTAAATTAAAATGTTTATACCTGGGTCGTGTGATATCGGATTTGTGTGTTCAAACATTCGTATCGAAGCTAACAACGCTAGCTATTATATGGAACTAAATAATCAAGATTTTGAAACTAAGGTCGAGAGACATGAAGAAATTACCAAATTTGAGGAGGGAGTTGAGAGGAGCCCTTGAGTAAATTAAAATGTTCATACATGGCGCGTGTGATATCGGATTTTTGTGTTCAAACATGCGAATCGAAGCTAACAACGCTAGCTATGATATGAAATTAAAAAATCATGATTTTGAAACTCAGGTCGAGAGACATGACGAAATTACCAAATTTGAGGAGGGAGTTGAGAGGACCCCTTGAGTAAATTAAAATGTTCATACCTGGCTCGTGTGATATCGGATTTTTGTGTTCAAACATGCGAATCAAGCTAACAATGCTAGCTATTCTATGGAACTAAAAAATAAAGATTTTGAAACTCAGGTCGAGAAATATGAAGAAATTAGCAATCTTGAGGAGTGAGTTGAGAGGAGCCCTTGAGTAAATTAAAATGTTCATACCTGGCTCGTGTGATATCGGATTTTTGTGTTCAAACATTTGTATCGAAGCTAACAACTCTAGCTATTATATGGAACTAAATAATCAAGATTTTAAAACTCAGGTCGAGAGATATGAAGAAATTAGCAAACTTGAGGAGGGAGTTGAGAGGAGCCCTTGAGTAAATTAAAATGTTTATACCTGGGTCGTGTGATATCGGATTTGTGTGTTCAAACATTCGTATCGAAGCTAACAACGCTAGCTATTATATGGAACTAAATAATCAAGATTTTGAAACTAAGGTCGAGAGACATGACGAAATTACCAAATTTGAGGAGGGAGTTGAGAGGAGCCCTTGAATAAATTAAAATGTTCATACCTGGGTCGTGTGATATCGCATTTTTGTGTTCAAACATTCGTATCGAAGCTAACAACGCTAGCTATTATATGGAACTAAAAAATCAAGATTTTGAAACTCAGGTCGAGAGACATGACGAAATTACCAAATTTGAGGACGGAGTTGAGAGGAGCCCTTGAGTAAATTAAAATGTTCATACCTGGCGCGTGTGATATCGGATTTTTGTGTTCAAACATGCGAATCGAAGCTAACAACGCTAGCTATTATATGGGACTAAAAAATCAAGATTTTGAAACTCAGGTCTAGAGATTTGAAGAAATTACTAAATTTGAGGAGGGCATTGAGAGGAGCCCTTGAGTAAATTAAAATGTTCATACCTGGGTCGTGTGATATCGCATTTTTGTGTTCAAACATTCGTATCGAAGCTAACAACGCTAGCTATTATATGGAACTAAAAAATCAAGATTTTGAAACTCAGGTCGAGAGACATGACGAAATTACCAAATTTGAGGAGGGAGTTGAGAGGAGCCCTTGAGTAAATTAAAATGTTCATACCTGGCTCGTGTGATATCGGTTTTTTGTGTTCAAACATGCGAATCGAAGCTAACAACGCTAGCTATGATATGAAATTAAAAAATCATGATTTTGAAACTCAGGTCGAGAGACATGACGAAATTACCAAATTTGAGGAGGGAGTTGAGAGGACCCCTTGAGTAAATTAAAATGTTCATACCTGGCTCGTGTGATATCGGATTTTTGTGTTCAAACATGCGAATCAAGCTAACAATGCTAGCTATTTTATGGAACTAAAAAATAAAGATTTTGAAACTCAGGTCGAGAAATATGAAGAAATTAGCAATCTTGAGGAGTGAGTTGAGAGGAGCCCTTGAGTAAATTAAAATGTTTATACCTGGCTCGTGTGATATCGTATTTTTGTGTTCAAACATTTGTATCGAAGCTAACAACTCTAGCTATTATATGGAACTAAATAATCAAGATTTTAAAACTCAGGTCGAGAGATATGAAGAAATTAGCAAACTTGAGGAGGGAGTTGAGAGGAGCCCTTGAGTAAATTAAAATGTTTATACCTGGGTCGTGTGATATCGGATTTGTGTGTTCAAACATTCGTATCGAAGCTAACAACGCTAGCTATTATATGGAACTAAATAATCAAGATTTTGAAACTAAGGTCGAGAGACATGACGAAATTACCAAATTTGAGGAGGGAGTTGAGAGGAGCCCTTGAGTAAATTAAAATGTTCATACCTGGCGCGTGTGATATCGGATTTTTGTGTTCAAACATGCGAATCGAAGCTAACAACGCTAGCTATTATATGGGACTAAAAAATCAAGATTTTGAAATTCAGGTCTAGAGATTTGAAAAAATTACCAAATTTGAGGAGGGCATTGAGAGGAGCCCTTGAGTAAATTAAAATGTTCATACCTGGCTCGTGTGATATCGGATTTTTGTGTTCAAACATGCGAATCGAAGCTAACAACGCTAGCTATGATATGAAATTAAAAAATCATGATTTTGAAACTCAGGTCGAGAGACATGACGAAATTACCAAATTTGAGGAGGGAGTTGAGAGGACCCCTTGAGTAAATTAAAATGTTCATACCTGGCTCGTGTGATATCGGATTTTTGTGTTCAAACATGCGAATCAAGCTAACAACTCTAGCTATTATATGGAACTAAATAATCAAGATTTTAAAACTCAGGTCGATAGATATGAAGAAATTAGCAAACTTGAGGAGGGGGTTGAGAGGAGCGCTTGAGTAAATTAAAATGTTTATACCTGGGTCGTGTGATATCGGATTTGTGTGTTCAAACATTCGTATCGAAGCTAACAACGCTAGCTATTATATGGAACTAAATAATCAAGATTTTGAAACTAAGGTCGAGAGACATGACGAAATTACCAAATTTGAGGAGGGAGTTGAGAGGAGCCCTTGAGTAAATTAAAATGTTCATACCTGGCGCGTGTGATATCGGATTTTTGTGTTCAAACATGCGAATCGAAGCTAACAACGCTAGCTATTATATGGGACTAAAAAATCAAGATTTTGAAACTCAGGTCTAGAGATTTGAAGAAATTACCAAATTTGAGGAGGGCATTGAGAGGAGCCCTTGAGTAAATTAAAATGTTCATACCTGGCTCGTGTGATATCGGATTTTTGTGTTCAAACATGCGAATCGAAGCTAACAACGCTAGCTATGATATGAAATTAAAAAATCAAGATTTTGAAACTCAGGTCGAGAGACATGACGAAATTACCAAATTTGAGGAGGGAGTTGAGAGGAGCCCTTGAGTAAATTAAAATGTTTATACCTGGGTCGTGTGATATCGGATTTGTGTGTTCAAACATTCGTATCGAAGCTAACAACGCTAGCTATTATATGGAACTAAATAATCAAGATTTTGAAACTAAGGTCGAGAGACATGACGAAATTACCAAATTTGAGGAGGGAGTTGAGAGGAGCCCTTGAGTAAATTAAAATGTTCATACCTGGGTCGTGTGATATCGGATTTTTGTGTTCAAACATTCGTATCGAAGCTAACAACGCTAGCTATTATATGGAACTAAAAAATCAAGATTTTGAAACTCAGGTCGAGAGACATGACGAAATTACCAAATTTGAGGAGGTAGTTGAGAGGAGCCCTTGAGTAAATTAAAATGTTCATACCTGGCGCGTGTGATATCGCATTTTTGTGTTCAAACATTCGTATCGAAGCTAACAACGCTAGCTATTATATGGAACTAAAAAATCAAGATTCTGAAACTCAGGTCGAGAGACATGACGAAATTACCAAATTTGAGGAGGGAGTTGAGAGGAGCCCTTGAGTAAATTAAAATGTTCATACCTGGCGCGTGTGATATCGGATTTTTGTGTTCAAACATTTGTATCGAAGCTAACAACTCTAGCTATTATATGGAACTAAATAATCAAGATTTTAAAACCCAGGTCGAGAAATATGAAGAAATTAGCAATCTTGAGGAGTGAGTTGAGAGAAGCCCTTGAGTAAATTAAAATGTTCATACCTGGCTCGTGTGATATCGGATTTTTGTGTTCAAACATTTGTATCGAAGCTAACAACTCTAGCTATTATATGGAACTAAATAATCAAGATTTTAAAACTCAGGTCGAGAGATATGAAGAAATTAGCAAACTTGAGGAGGGAGTTGAGAGGAGCCCTTGAGTAAATTAAAATGTTTATACCTGGGTCGTGTGATATCGGATTTGTGTGTTCAAACATTCGTATCGAAGCTAACAACGCTAGCTATTATATGGAACTAAAAAATCAAGATTTTGAAACTCAGGTCGAGAGACATGACGAAATTACCAAATTTGAGGAGGGAGTTGAGAGGAGCCCTTGAGTAAATTAAAATGTTCATACCTGGCTCGTGTGATATCGGTTTTTTGTGTTCAAACATGCGAATCGAAGCTAACAACGCTAGCTATGATATGAAATTAAAAAATCATGATTTTGAAACTCAGGTCGAGAGACATGACGAAATTACCAAATTTGAGGAGGGAGTTGAGAGGACCCCTTGAGTAAATTAAAATGTTCATACCTGGCTCGTGTGATATCGGATTTTTGTGTTCAAACATGCGAATCAAGCTAACAATGCTAGCTATTTTATGGAACTAAAAAATAAAGATTTTGAAACTCAGGTCGAGAAATATGAAGAAATTAGCAATCTTGAGGAGTGAGTTGAGAGGAGCCCTTGAGTAAATTAAAATGTTCATACCTGGCTCGTGTGATATCGTATTTTTGTGTTCAAACATTTGTATCGAAGCTAACAACTCTAGCTATTATATGGAACTAAATAATCAAGATTTTAAAACTCAGGTCGAGAGATATGAAGAAATTAGCAAACTTGAGGAGGGAGTTGAGAGGAGCCCTTGAGTAAATTAAAATGTTTATACCTGGGTCGTGTGATATCGGATTTGTGTGTTCAAACATTCGTATCGAAGCTAACAACGCTAGCTATTATATGGAACTAAATAATCAAGATTTTGAAACTAAGGTCGAGAGACATGACGAAATTACCAAATTTGAGGAGGGAGTTGAGAGGAGCCCTTGAGTAAATTAAAATGTTCATACCTGGCGCGTGTGATATCGGATTTTTGTGTTCAAACATGCGAATCGAAGCTAACAACGCTAGCTATTATATGGGACTAAAAAATCAAGATTTTGAAATTCAGGTCTAGAGATTTGAAAAAATTACCAAATTTGAGGAGGGCATTGAGAGGAGCCCTTGAGTAAATTAAAATGTTCATACCTGGCTCGTGTGATATCGGATTTTTGTGTTCAAACATGCGAATCGAAGCTAACAACGCTAGCTATGATATGAAATTAAAAAATCAAGATTTTGAAACTCAGGTCGAGAGACATGACGAAATTACCAAATTTGAGGAGGGAGTTGAGAGGACCCCTTGAGTAAATTAAAATGTTCATACCTGGCTCGTGTGATATCGGATTTTTGTGTTCAAACATGCGAATCAAGCTAACAATGCTAGCTATTCTATGGAACTAAAAAATAAAGATTTTGAAACTCAGGTCGAGAAATATGAAGAAATTAGCAATCTTGAGGAGTGAGTTGAGAGGAGCCCTTGAGTAAATTAAAATGTTCATACCTGGCTCGTGTGATATCGGATTTTTGTGTTCAAACATTTGTATCGAAGCTAACAACTCTAGCTATTATATGGAACTAAATAATCAAGATTTTAAAACTCAGGTCGAGAGATATGAAGAAATTAGCAAACTTGAGGAGGGAGTTGAGAGGAGCCCTTGAGTAAATTAAAATGTTTATACCTGGGTCGTGTGATATCGGATTTGTGTGTTCAAACATTCGTATCGAAGCTAACAACGCTAGCTATTATATGGAACTAAATAATCAAGATTTTGAAACTAAGGTCGAGAGACATGACGAAATTACCAAATTTGAGGAGGGAGTTGAGAGGAGCCCTTGAGTAAATTAAAATGTTCATACCTGGGTCGTGTGATATCGCATTTTTGTGTTCAAACATTCGTATCGAAGCTAACAACGCTAGCTATTATATGGAACTAAAAAATCAAGATTTTGAAACTCAGGTCGAGAGACATGACGAAATTACCAAATTTGAGGAGGGCATTGAGAGGAGCCCTTGAGTAAATTAAAATGTTCATACCTGGCGCGTGTGATATCGGATTTTTGTGTTCAAACATGCGAATCGAAGCTAACAACGCTAGCTATTATATGGGACTAAAAAATCAAGATTTTGAAACTCAGGTCTAGAGATTTGAAGAAATTACTAAATTTGAGGAGGGCATTGAGAGGAGCCCTTGAGTAAATTAAAATGTTCATACCTGGGTCGTGTGATATCGCATTTTTGTGTTCAAACATTCGTATCGAAGCTAACAACGCTAGCTATTATATGGAACTAAAAAATCAAGATTTTGAAACTCAGGTCGAGAGACATGACGAAATTACCAAATTTGAGGAGGGAGTTGAGAGGAGCCCTTGAGTAAATTAAAATGTTCATACCTGGCTCGTGTGATATCGGTTTTTTGTGTTCAAACATGCGAATCGAAGCTAACAACGCTAGCTATGATATGAAATTAAAAAATCATGATTTTGAAACTCAGGTCGAGAGACATGACGAAATTACCAAATTTGAGGAGGGAGTTGAGAGGACCCCTTGAGTAAATTAAAATGTTTATACCTGGGTCGTGTGATATCGGATTTGTGTGTTCAAACATTCGTATCGAAGCTAACAACGCTAGCTATTATATGGAACTAAATAATCAAGATTTTGAAACTAAGGTCGAGAGACATGACGAAATTACCAAATTTGAGGAGGGAGTTGAGAGGAGCCCTTGAGTAAATTAAAATGTTCATACCTGGGTCGTGTGATATCGCATTTTTGTGTTCAAACATTCGTATCGAAGCTAACAACGCTAGCTATTATATGGAACTAAAAAATCAAGATTTTGAAACTCAGGTCGAGAGACATGACGAAATTACCAAATTTGAGGAGGGAGTTGAGAGGAGCCCTTGAGTAAATTAAAATGTTCATACCTGGCTCGTGTGATATCGGTTTTTTGTGTTCAAACATGCGAATCGAAGCTAACAACGCTAGCTATGATATGAAATTAAAAAATCATGATTTTGAAACTCAGGTCGAGAGACATGACGAAATTACCAAATTTGAGGAGGGAGTTGAGAGGACCCCTTGAGTAAATTAAAATGTTCATACCTGGCTCGTGTGATATCGGATTTTTGTGTTCAAACATGCGAATCAAGCTAACAATGCTAGCTATTTTATGGAACTAAAAAATAAAGATTTTGAAACTCAGGTCGAGAAATATGAAGAAATTAGCAATCTTGAGGAGTGAGTTGAGAGGAGCCCTTGAGTAAATTAAAATGTTTATACCTGGCTCGTGTGATATCGTATTTTTGTGTTCAAACATTTGTATCGAAGCTAACAACTCTAGCTATTATATGGAACTAAATAATCAAGATTTTAAAACTCAGGTCGAGAGATATGAAGAAATTAGCAAACTTGAGGAGGGAGTTGAGAGGAGCCCTTGAGTAAATTAAAATGTTTATACCTGGGTCGTGTGATATCGGATTTGTGTGTTCAAACATTCGTATCGAAGCTAACAACGCTAGCTATTATATGGAACTAAATAATCAAGATTTTGAAACTAAGGTCGAGAGACATGACGAAATTACCAAATTTGAGGAGGGAGTTGAGAGGAGCCCTTGAGTAAATTAAAATGTTCATACCTGGCGCGTGTGATATCGGATTTTTGTGTTCAAACATGCGAATCGAAGCTAACAACGCTAGCTATTATATGGGACTAAAAAATCAAGATTTTGAAATTCAGGTCTAGAGATTTGAAAAAATTACCAAATTTGAGGAGGGCATTGAGAGGAGCCCTTGAGTAAATTAAAATGTTCATACCTGGCTCGTGTGATATCGGATTTTTGTGTTCAAACATGCGAATCGAAGCTAACAACGCTAGCTATGATATGAAATTAAAAAATCATGATTTTGAAACTCAGGTCGAGAGACATGACGAAATTACCAAATTTGAGGAGGGAGTTGAGAGGACCCCTTGAGTAAATTAAAATGTTCATACCTGGCTCGTGTGATATCGGATTTTTGTGTTCAAACATGTGAATCAAGCTAACAACTCTAGCTATTATATGGAACTAAATAATCAAGATTTTAAAACTCAGGTCGATAGATATGAAGAAATTAGCAAACTTGAGGAGGGGGTTGAGAGGAGCGCTTGAGTAAATTAAAATGTTTATACCTGGGTCGTGTGATATCGGATTTGTGTGTTCAAACATTCGTATCGAAGCTAACAACGCTAGCTATTATATGGAACTAAATAATCAAGATTTTGAAACTAAGGTCGAGAGACATGACGAAATTACCAAATTTGAGGAGGGAGTTGAGAGGAGCCCTTGAGTAAATTAAAATGTTCATACCTGGCGCGTGTGATATCGGATTTTTGTGTTCAAACATGCGAATCGAAGCTAACAACGCTAGCTATTATATGGGACTAAAAAATCAAGATTTTGAAACTCAGGTCTAGAGATTTGAAGAAATTACCAAATTTGAGGAGGGCATTGAGAGGAGCCCTTGAGTAAATTAAAATGTTCATACCTGGCTCGTGTGATATCGGATTTTTGTGTTCAAACATGCGAATCGAAGCTAACAACGCTAGCTATGATATGAAATTAAAAAATCAAGATTTTGAAACTCAGGTCGAGAGACATGACGAAATTACCAAATTTGAGGAGGGAGTTGAGAGGAGCCCTTGAGTAAATTAAAATGTTTATACCTGGGTCGTGTGATATCGGATTTGTGTGTTCAAACATTCGTATAGAAGCTAACAACGCTAGCTATTATGTGGAACTAAATAATCAAGATTTTGAAACTAAGGTCGAGAGACATGACGAAATTACCAAATTTGAGGAGGGAGTTGAGAGGAGCCCTTGAGTAAATTAAAATGTTCATACCTGGGTCGTGTGATATCGGATTTTTGTGTTCAAACATTCGTATCGAAGCTAACAATGCTAGCTATTATATGGAACTAAAAAATCAAGATTTTGAAACTCAGGTCGAGAGACATGACGAAATTACCAAATTTGAGGAGGTAGTTGAGAGGAGCCCTTGAGTAAATTAAAATGTTCATACCTGGCGCGTGTGATATCGCATTTTTGTGTTCAAACATTCGTATCGAAGCTAACAACGCTAGCTATTATATGGAACTAAAAAATCAAGATTCTGAAACTCAGGTCGAGAGACATGACGAAATTACCAAATTTGAGGAGGGAGTTGAGAGGAGCCCTTGAGTAAATTAAAATGTTCATACCTGGCGCGTGTGATATCGGATTTTTGTGTTCAAACATTTGTATCGAAGCTAACAACTCTAGCTATTATATGGAACTAAATAATCAAGATTTTAAAACCCAGGTCGAGAAATATGAAGAAATTAGCAATCTTGAGGAGTGAGTTGAGAGAAGCCCTTGAGTAAATTAAAATGTTCATACCTGGCTCGTGTGATATCGGATTTTTGTGTTCAAACATTTGTATCGAAGCTAACAACTCTAGCTATTATATGGAACTAAATAATCAAGATTTTAAAACTCAGGTCGAGAGATATGAAGAAATTAGCAAACTTGAGGAGGGAGTTGAGAGGAGCCCTTGAGTAAATTAAAATGTTTATACCTGGGTCGTGTGATATCGGATTTGTGTGTTCAAACATTCGTATCGAAGCTAACAACGCTAGCTATTATATGGAACTAAAAAATCAAGATTTTGAAACTCAGGTCGAGAGACATGACGAAATTACCAAATTTGAGGAGGGAGTTGAGAGGAGCCCTTGAGTAAATTAAAATGTTCATACCTGGCTCGTGTGATATCGGATTTTTGTGTTCAAACATTTGTATCGAAGCTAACAACTCTAGCTATTATATGGAACTAAATAATCAAGATTTTAAAACTCAGGTCGAGAGATATGAAGATATTAGCAAACTTGAGGAGGGATTTGAGAGGAGCCCTTGAGTAAATTAAAATGTTTATACCTGGGTCGTGTGATATCGGATTTGTGTGTTCAAACATTCGTATCGAAGCTAACAACGCTAGCTATTATATGGAACTAAAAAATCAAGATTTTGAAATTCAGGTCTAGAGACATGATGAAATTACCAAATTTGAGGAGGGCATTGAGAGGAGCCCTTGAGTAAATTAAAATGTTCATACCTGGCTCGTGTGATATCGGATTTTTGTGTTCAAACATGCGAATCGAAGCTAACAACGCTAGCTATTATATGGGACTAAAAAATCAAGATTTTGAAACTCAGGTCTAGAGATTTGAAGAAATTACCAAATTTGAGGAGGGCATTGAGAGGAGCCGTTGAGTAAATTAAAATGTTCATACCTGGGTCGTGTGATATCGGATTTTTGTGTTCAAACATTCGTATCGAAGCTAACAACGCTAGCTATTATATGGAACTAAAAAATCATGATTTTGAAACTCAGGTCGAGAGACATGACGAAATTACCAAATTTGAGGAGGGAGTTGAGAGGAGCCCTTGAGTAAATTAAAATGTTCATACCTGGCGCGTGTGATATCGGATTTTTGTGTTCAAACATTCGTATCGAAGCTAACAACGCTAGCTATTATATGGAACTAAAAAATCAAGATTTTGAAACTCAGGTCGAGAGACATGACGAAATTACCAAACTTGAGGAGGGAGTTGAGAGGAGCCCTTGAGTAAATTAAAATGTTCATACCTGGCGCGTGTGATATCGGATTTTTGTGTTCAAACATGCGAATCGAAGCTAACAACGCTAGCTATTATATGGGACTAAAAAATCAAGATTTTGAAATTCAGGTCTAGAGATTTGAAAAAATTACCAAATTTGAGGAGGGCATTGAGAGGAGCCCTTGAGTAAATTAAAATGTTCATACCTGGCTCGTGTGATATCGGATTTTTGTGTTCAAACATTTGTATCGAAGCTAACAACTCTAGCTATTATATAGAACTAAATAATCAAGATTTTAAAACTCAGGTCGAGAGATATGAAGAAATTAGCAAACTTGAGGAGGGAGTTGAGAGGAGCCCTTGAGTAAATTAAAATGTTTATACCTGGGTCGTGTGATATCGGATTTGTGTGTTCAAACATTCGTATCGAAGCTAACAACGCTAGCTATTATATGGAACTAAATAATCAAGATTTTGAAACTAAGGTCGAGAGACATGACGAAATTACCAAATTTGAGGAGGGAGTTGAGAGGAGCCCTTGAGTAAATTAAAATGTTCATACCTGGGTCGTGTGATATCGGATTTTTGTGTTCAAACATTCGTATCGAAGCTAACAATGCTAGCTATTATATGGAACTAAAAAATCAAGATTTTGAAACTCAGGTCGAGAGACATGACGAAATTACCAAATTTGAGGAGGGAGTTGAGAGGAGCCCTTGAGTAAATTAAAATGTTCATACCTGGCTCGTGTGATATCGGATTTTTGTGTTCAAACATTTGTATCGAAGCTAACAACTCTAGCTATTATATGGAACTAAATAATCAAGATTTTAAAACTCAGGTCGAGAGATATGAAGAAATTAGCAAACTTGAGGAGGGAGTTGAGAGGAGCCCTTGAGTAAATTAAAATGTTTATACCTGGGTCGTGTGATATCGGATTTGTGTGTTCAAACATTCGTATCGAAGCTAACAACGCTAGCTATTATATGGAACTAAATAATCAAGATTTTGAAACTAAGGTCGAGAGACATGACGAAATTACCAAATTTGAGGAGGGAGTTGAGAGGAGCCCTTGAGTAAATTAAAATGTTCATACCTGGGTCGTGTGATATCGGATTTTTGTGTTCAAACATTCGTATCGAAGCTAACAACGCTAGCTATTATATGGAACTAAAAAATCAAGATTTTGAAACTCAGGTCGAGAGACATGACGAAATTACCAAATTTGAGGAGGGAGTTGAGAGGAGCCCTTGAGTAAATTAAAATATTCATACCTGGCTCGTGTGATATCGGATTTTTGTGTTCAAACATTTGTATCGAAGCTAACAACTCTAGCTATTATATGGAACTAAATAATCAAGATTTTAAAACTCAGGTCGAGAGATATGAAGAAATTAGCAAACTTGAGGAGGGAGTTGAGAGGAGCCCTTGAGTAAATTAAAATGTTTATACCTGGGTCGTGTGATATCGGATTTGTGTGTTCAAACATTCGTATCGAAGCTAACAACGCTAGCTATTATATGGAACTAAATAATCAAGATTTTGAAACTAAGGTCGAGAGACATGACGAAATTACCAAATTTGAGGAGGGAGTTGAGAGGAGCCCTTGAGTAAATTAAAATGTTCATACCTGGGTCGTGTGATATCGGATTTTTGTGTTCAAACATTCGTATCGAAGCTAACAACGCTAGCTATTATATGGAACTAAAAAATCAAGATTTTGAAACTCAGGTCGAGAGACATGACGAAATTACCAAATTTGAGGAGGGAGTTGAGAGGAGCCCTTGAGTAAATTAAAATGTTCATACCTGGCTCGTGTGATATCGGATTTTTGTGTTCAAACATTCGTATCGAAGCTAACAACGCTAGCTATTATATGGAACTAAAAAATCAAGATTTTGAAACTCAGGTCGAGAGACATGACGAAATTACCAAATTTGAGGAGGGAGTTGAGAGGAGCCCTTGAGTAAATTAAAATGTTCATACCTGGCGCGTGTGATATCGGATTTTTGTGTTCAAACATGCGAATCGAAGCTAACAACGCTAGCTATTATATGGGACTAAAAAATCAAGATTTTGAAATTCAGGTCTAGAGATTTGAAAAAATTACCAAATTTGAGGAGGGCATTGAGAGGAGCCCTTGAGTAAATTAAAATGTTCATACCTGGCTCGTGTGATATCGGATTTTTGTGTTCAAACATGCGAATCGAAGCTAACAACGCTAGCTATGATATGAAATTAAAAAATCATGATTTTGAAACTCAGGTCGAGAGACATGACGAAATTACCAAATTTGAGGAGGGAGTTGAGAGGACCCCTTGAGTAAATTAAAATGTTCATACCTGGCTCGTGTGATATCGGATTTTTGTGTTCAAACATGCGAATCAAGCTAACAATGATAGCTATTCTATGGAACTGAAAAATAAAGATTTTGAAACTCAGGTCGAGAAATATGAAGAAATTAGCAATCTTGAGGAGTGAGTTGAGAGGAGCCCTTGAGTAAATTAAAATGTTCATACCTGGCTCGTGTGATATCGGATTTTTGTGTTCAAACATTTGTATCGAAGCTAACAACTCTAGCTATTATATGGAACTAAATAATCAAGATTTTAAAACTCAGGTCGAGAGATATGAAGATATTAGCAAACTTGAGGAGGGATTTGAGAGGAGCCCTTGAGTAAATTAAAATGTTTATACCTGGGTCGTGTGATATCGGATTTGTGTGTTCAAACATTCGTATCGAAGCTAACAACGCTAGCTATTATATGGAACTAAATAATCAAGATTTTGAAACTAAGGTCGAGAGACATGACGAAATTACCAAATTTGAGGAGGGAGTTGAGAGGAGCCCTTGAGTAAATTAAAATGTTCATACCTGGCGCGTGTGATATCGGATTTTTGTGTTCAAACATGCGAATCGAAGCTAACAACGCTAGCTATTATATGGGACTAAAAAATCAAGATTTTGAAACTCAGGTCTAGAGATTTGAAGAAATTACCAAATTTGAGGAGGGCATTGAGAGGAGCCGTTGAGTAAATTAAAATGTTCATACCTGGGTCGTGTGATATCGGATTTTTGTGTTCAAACATTCGTATCGAAGCTAACAACGCTAGCTATTATATGGAACTAAAAAATCATGATTTTGAAACTCAGGTCGAGAGACATGACGAAATTACCAAATTTGAGGAGGGAGTTGAGAGGAGCCCTTGAGTAAATTAAAATGTTCATACCTGGCGCGTGTGATATCGGATTTTTGTGTTCAAACATTCGTATCGAAGCTAACAACGCTAGCTATTATATGGAACTAAAAAATCAAGATTTTGAAACTCAGGTCGAGAGACATGACGAAATTACCAAACTTGAGGAGGGAGTTGAGAGGAGCCCTTGAGTAAATTAAAATGTTCATACCTGGCGCGTGTGATATCGGATTTTTGTGTTCAAACATGCGAATCGAAGCTAACAACGCTAGCTATTATATGGGACTAAAAAATCAAGATTTTGAAATTCAGGTCTAGAGATTTGAAAAAATTACCAAATTTGAGGAGGGCATTGAGAGGAGCCCTTGAGTAAATTAAAATGTTCATACCTGGCTCGTGTGATATCGGATTTTTGTGTTCAAACATTTGTATCGAAGCTAACAACTCTAGCTATTATATGGAACTAAATAATCAAGATTTTAAAACTCAGGTCGAGAGATATGAAGAAATTAGCAAACTTGAGGAGGGAGTTGAGAGGAGCCCTTGAGTAAATTAAAATGTTTATACCTGGGTCGTGTGATATCGGATTTGTGTGTTCAAACATTCGTATCGAAGCTAACAACGCTAGCTATTATATGGAACTAAATAATCAAGATTTTGAAACTAAGGTCGAGAGACATGACGAAATTACCAAATTTGAGGAGGGAGTTGAGAGGAGCCCTTGAGTAAATTAAAATGTTCATACCTGGGTCGTGTGATATCGGATTTTTGTGTTCAAACATTCGTATCGAAGCTAACAATGCTAGCTATTATATGGAACTAAAAAATCAAGATTTTGAAACTCAGGTCGAGAGACATGACGAAATTACCAAATTTGAGGAGGGAGTTGAGAGGAGCCCTTGAGTAAATTAAAATGTTCATACCTGGCTCGTGTGATATCGGATTTTTGTGTTCAAACATTTGTATCGAAGCTAACAACTCTAGCTATTATATGGAACTAAATAATCAAGATTTTAAAACTCAGGTCGAGAGATATGAAGAAATTAGCAAACTTGAGGAGGGAGTTGAGAGGAGCCCTTGAGTAAATTAAAATGTTTTTACCTGGGTCGTGTGATATCGGATTTGTGTGTTCAAACATTCGTATCGAAGCTAACAACGCTAGCTATTATATGGAACTAAATAATCAAGATTTTGAAACTAAGGTCGAGAGACATGACGAAATTACCAAATTTGAGGAGGGAGTTGAGAGGAGCCCTTGAGTAAATTAAAATGTTCATACCTGGGTCGTGTGATATCGGATTTTTGTGTTCAAACATTCGTATCGAAGCTAACAATGCTAGCTATTATAGGGAACTAAAAAATCAAGATTTTGAAACTCAGGTCGAGAGACATGACGAAATTACCAAATTTGAGGAGGGAGTTGAGAGGAGCCCTTGAGTAAATTAAAATGTTCATACCTGGCTCGTGTGATATCGGATTTTTGTGTTCAAACATTTGTATCGAAGCTAACAACTCTAGCTATTATATGGAACTAAATAATCAAGATTTTAAAACTCAGGTCGAGAGATATGAAGAAATTAGCAAACTTGAGGAGGGAGTTGAGAGGAGCCCTTGAGTAAATTAAAATGTTTATACCTTGGTCGTGTGATATCGGATTTGTGTGTTCAAACATTCGTATCGAAGCTAACAACGCTAGCTATTATATGGAACTAAATAATCAAGATTTTGAAACTAAGGTCGAGAGACATGACGAAATTACCAAATTTGAGGAGGGAGTTGAGAGGAGCCCTTGAGTAAAGTAAAATGTTCATACCTGGGTCGTGTGATATCGGATTTTTGTGTTCAAACATTCGTATCGAAGCTAACAACGCTAGCTATTATATGGAACTAAAAAATCAAGATTTTGAAACTCAGGTCGAGAGACATGACGAAATTAGCAAATTTGAGGAGGGAGTTGAGAGGAGCCCTTGAGTAAATTAAAATGTTCATACCTGGCTCGTGTGATATCGGATTTTTGTGTTCAAACATTCGTATCGAAGCTAACAACGCTAGCTATTATATGGAACTAAAAAATCAAGATTTTGAAACTCAGGTCGAGAGACATGACGAAATTACCAAATTTGAGGAGGGAGTTGAGAGGAGCCCTTGAGTAAATTAAAATGTTCATACCTGGCTCGTGTGATATCGGATTTTTGTGTTCAAACATTCGTATCGAAGCTAACAACGCTAGCTATTATATGGAACTAAAAAATCAAGATTTTGAAACTCAGGTCGAGAGACATGACGAAATTACCAAATTTGAGGAGGGAGTTGAGAGGAGCCCTTGAGTAAATTAAAATGTTCATACCTGGCGCGTGTGATATCGGATTTTTGTGTTCAAACATGCGAATCGAAGCTAACAACGCTAGCTATTATATGGGACTAAAAAATCAAGATTTTGAAATTCAGGTCTAGAGATTTGAAAAAATTACCAAATTTGAGGAGGGCATTGAGAGGAGCCCTTGAGTAAATTAAAATGTTCATACCTGGCTCGTGTGATATCGGATTTTTGTGTTCAAACATGCGAATCGAAGCTAACAACGCTAGCTATGATATGAAATTAAAAAATCATGATTTTGAAACTCAGGTCGAGAGACATGACGAAATTACCAAATTTGAGGAGGGAGTTGAGAGGACCCCTTGAGTAAATTAAAATGTTCATACCTGGCTCGTGTGATATCGGATTTTTGTGTTCAAACATGCGAATCAAGCTAACAATGATAGCTATTCTATGGAACTGAAAAATAAAGATTTTGAAACTCAGGTCGAGAAATATGAAGAAATTAGCAATCTTGAGGAGTGAGTTGAGAGGAGCCCTTGAGTAAATTAAAATGTTCATACCTGGCTCGTGTGATATCGGATTTTTGTGTTCAAACATTTGTATCGAAGCTAACAACTCTAGCTATTATATGGAACTAAATAATCAAGATTTTAAAACTCAGGTCGAGAGATATGAAGATATTAGCAAACTTGAGGAGGTATTTGAGAGGAGCCCTTGAGTAATTTAAAATGTTTATACCTGGGTCGTGTGATATCGGATTTGTGTGTTCAAACATTCGTATCGAAGCTAACAACGCTAGCTATTATATGGAACTAAATAATCAAGATTTTGAAACTAAGGTCGAGAGACATGACGAAATTACCAAATTTGAGGAGGGAGTTGAGAGGAGCCCTTGAGTAAATTAAAATGTTCATACCTGGCGCGTGTGATATCGGATTTTTGTGTTCAAACATGCGAATCGAAGCTAACAACGCTAGCTATTATATGGGACTAAAAAATCAAGATTTTGAAACTCAGGTCTAGAGATTTGAAGAAATTACCAAATTTGAGGAGGGCATTGAGAGGAGCCCTTGAGTAAATTAAAATGTTCATACCTGGGTCGTGTGATATCGGATTTTTGTGTTCAAACATTCGTATCGAAGCTAACAACGCTAGCTATTATATGGAACTAAAAAATCATGATTTTGAAACTCAGGTCGAGAGACATGACGAAATTACCAAATTTGAGGAGGGAGTTGAGAGGACCCCTTGAGTAAATTAAAATGTTCATACCTGGCTCGTGTGATATCGGATTTTTGTGTTCAAACATGCGAATCAAGCTAACAATGATAGCTATTCTATGGAACTGAAAAATAAAGATTTTGAAACTCAGGTCGAGAAATATGAAGAAATTAGCAATCTTGAGGAGTGAGTTGAGAGGAGCCCTTGAGTAAATTAAAATGTTTATACCTGGGTCGTGTGATATCGGATTTGTGTGTTCAAACATTCGTATCGAAGCTAACAACGCTAGCTATTATATGGAACTAAAAAATCAAGATTTTGAAACTCAGGTCGAGAGACATGACGAAATTACCAAATTTGAGGAGGGAGTTGAGAGGACCCCTTGAGTAAATTAAAATGTTCATACCTGGCGCGTGTGATATCGGATTTTTGTGTTCAAACATTCGTATCGAAGCTAACAACGCTAGCTATTATATGGAACTAAAAAATCAAGATTTTGAAACTCAGGTCGAGAGACATGACGAAATTACCAAATTTGAGGAGGGAGTTGAGAGGAGCCCTTGAGTAAATTAAAATGTTCATACCTGGCGCGTGTGATATCGGATTTTTGTGTTCAAACATGCGAATCGAAGCTAACAACGCTAGCTATTATATGGGACTAAAAAATCAAGATTTTGAAATTCAGGTCTTGAGATTTGAAGAAATTACCAAATTTGAGGAGGGCATTGAGAGGAGCCCTTGAGTAAATTAAAATGTTCATACCTGGCTCGTGTGATATCGGATTTTTGTGTTCAAACATTTGTATCGAAGCTAACAACTCTAGCTATTATATGGAACTAAATAATCAAGATTTTAAAACTCAGGTCGAGAGATATGAAGAAATTAGCAAACTTGAGGAGGGAGTTGAGAGGAGCCCTTGAGTAAATTAAAATGTTCATACCTGGCGCGTGTGATATCGGATTTTTGTGTTCAAACATTCGTATCGAAGCTAACAACGCTAGCTATTATATGGAACTAAAAAATCAAGATTTTGAAACTCAGGTCGAGAGACATGACGAAATTACCAAACTTGAGGAGGGAGTTGAGAGGAGCCCTTGAGTAAATTAAAATGTTCATACCTGGCTCGTGTGATATCGGATTTTTGTGTTCAAACATGCGAATCGAAGCTAACAACGCTAGCTATTATATGGGACTAAAAAATCAAGATTTTGAAACTCAGGTCTAGAGATTTGAAGAAATTACCAAATTTGAGGAGGGCATTGAGAGGAGCCGTTGAGTAAATTAAAATGTTCATACCTGGGTCGTGTGATATCGGATTTTTGTGTTCAAACATTCGTATCGAAGCTAACAACGCTAGCTATTATATGGAACTAAAAAATCATGATTTTGAAACTCAGGTCGAGAGACATGACGAAATTACCAAATTTGAGGAGGGAGTTGAGAGGAGCCCTTGAGTAAATTAAAATGTTCATACCTGGCGCGTGTGATATCGGATTTTTGTGTTCAAACATTCGTATCGAAGCTAACAACGCTAGCTATTATATGGAACTAAAAAATCAAGATTTTGAAACTCAGGTCGAGAGACATGACGAAATTACCAAACTTGAGGAGGGAGTTGAGAGGAGCCCTTGAGTAAATTAAAATGTTCATACCTGGCGCGTGTGATATCGGATTTTTGTGTTCAAACATGCGAATCGAAGCTAACAACGCTAGCTATTATATGGGACTAAAAAATCAAGATTTTGAAATTCAGGTCTAGAGATTTGAAAAAATTACCAAATTTGAGGAGGGCATTGAGAGGAGCCCTTGAGTAAATTAAAATGTTCATACCTGGCTCGTGTGATATCGGATTTTTGTGTTCAAACATTTGTATCGAAGCTAACAACTCTAGCTATTATATGGAACTAAATAATCAAGATTTTAAAACTCAGGTCGAGAGATATGAAGAAATTAGCAAACTTGAGGAGGGAGTTGAGAGGAGCCCTTGAGTAAATTAAAATGTTTATACCTGGGTCGTGTGATATCGGATTTGTGTGTTCAAACATTCGTATCGAAGCTAACAACGCTAGCTATTATATGGAACTAAATAATCAAGATTTTGAAACAAAGGTCGAGAGACATGACGAAATTACCAAATTTGAGGAGGGAGTTGAGAGGAGCCCTTGAGTAAATTAAAATGTTCATACCTGGGTCGTGTGATATCGGATTTTTGTGTTCAAACATTCGTATCGAAGCTAACAACGCTAGCTATTATATGGAACTAAAAAATCAAGATTTTGAAACTCAGGTCGAGAGACATGACGAAATTACCAAATTTGAGGAGGGAGTTGAGAGGAGCCCTTGAGTAAATTAAAATGTTCATACCTGGCTCGTGTGATATCGGATTTTTGTGTTCAAACATTCGTATCGAAGCTAACAACGCTAGCTATTATATGGAACTAAAAAATCAAGATTTTGAAACTCAGGTCGAGAGACATGACGAAATTACCAAATTTGAGGAGGGAGTTGAGAGGAGCCCTTGAGTAAATTAAAATGTTCATACCTGGCGCGTGTGATATCGGATTTTTGTGTTCAAACATGCGAATCGAAGCTAACAACGCTAGCTATTATATGGGACTAAAAAATCAAGATTTTGAAATTCAGGTCTAGAGATTTGAAAAAATTACCAAATTTGAGGAGGGCATTGAGAGGAGCCCTTGAGTAAATTAAAATGTTCATACCTGGCTCGTGTGATATCGGATTTTTGTGTTCAAACATGCGAATCGAAGCTAACAACGCTAGCTATGATATGAAATTAAAAAATCATGATTTTGAAACTCAGGTCGAGAGACATGACGAAATTACCAAATTTGAGGAGGGAGTTGAGAGGACCCCTTGAGTAAATTAAAATGTTCATACCTGGCTCGTGTGATATCGGATTTTTGTGTTCAAACATGCGAATCAAGCTAACAATGATAGCTATTCTATGGAACTGAAAAATAAAGATTTTGAAACTCAGGTCGAGAAATATGAAGAAATTAGCAATCTTGAGGAGTGAGTTGAGAGGAGCCCTTGAGTAAATTAAAATGTTTATACCTGGGTCGTGTGATATCGGATTTGTGTGTTCAAACATTCGTATCGAAGCTAACAACGCTAGCTATTATATGGAACTAAAAAATCAAGATTTTGAAACTCAGGTCGAGAGACATGACGAAATTACCAAATTTGAGGAGGGAGTTGAGAGGACCCCTTGAGTAAATTAAAATGTTCATACCTGGCGCGTGTGATATCGGATTTTTGTGTTCAAACATTCGTATCGAAGCTAACAACGCTAGCTATTATATGGAACTAAAAAATCAAGATTTTGAAACTCAGGTCGAGAGACATGACGAAATTACCAAATTTGAGGAGGGAGTTGAGAGGAGCCCTTGAGTAAATTAAAATGTTCATACCTGGCGCGTGTGATATCGGATTTTTGTGTTCAAACATGCGAATCGAAGCTAACAACGCTAGCTATTATATGGGACTAAAAAATCAAGATTTTGAAATTCAGGTCTTGAGATTTGAAGAAATTACCAAATTTGAGGAGGGCATTGAGAGGAGCCCTTGAGTAAATTAAAATGTTCATACCTGGCTCGTGTGATATCGGATTTTTGTGTTCAAACATTTGTATCGAAGCTAACAACTCTAGCTATTATATGGAACTAAATAATCAAGATTTTAAAACTCAGGTCGAGAGATATGAAGAAATTAGCAAACTTGAGGAGGGAGTTGAGAGGAGCCCTTGAGTAAATTAAAATGTTCATACCTGGCGCGTGTGATATCGGATTTTTGTGTTCAAACATTCGTATCGAAGCTAACAACGCTAGCTATTATATGGAACTAAAAAATCAAGATTTTGAAACTCAGGTCGAGAGACATGACGAAATTACCAAATTTGAGGAGGGAGTTGAGAGGAGCCCTTGAGTAAATTAAAATGTTCATACCTGGCGCGTGTGATATCGGATTTTTGTGTTCAAACATGCGAATCGAAGCTAACAACGCTAGCTATTATATGGGACTAAAAAATCAAGATTTTGAAACTCAGGTCTTGAGATTTGAAGAAATTACCAAATTTGAGGAGGGCATTGAGAGGAGCCCTTGAGTAAATTAAAATGTTCATACCTGGGTCGTGTGATATCGGATTTTTGTGTTCAAACATTCGTATCGAAGCTAACAACGCTAGCTATTATATGGAACTAAATAATCATGATTTTGAAACTCAGGTCGAGAGATATGAAGAAATTACCAAATTTGAGGAGGGAGTTGAGAGGAGCCCTTGAGTAAATTAAAATGTTCATACCTGGCGCGTGTGATATCGGATTTTTGTGTTCAAACATTCGTATCGAAGCTAACAACGCTAGCTATTATATGGAACTAAAAAATCAAGATTTTGAAACTCAGGTCGAGAGACATGACGAAATTACCAAACTTGAGGAGGGAGTTGAGAGGAGCCCTTGAGTAAATTAAAATGTTCATACCTGGCTCGTGTGATATCGGATTTTTGTGTTCAAACATGCGAATCGAAGCTAACAACGCTAGCTATTATATGGGACTAAAAAATCAAGATTTTGAAATTCAGGTCTAGAGATTTGAAGAAATTACCAAATTTGAGGAGGGCATTGAGAGGAGCCGTTGAGTAAATTAAAATGTTCATACCTGGGTCGTGTGATATCGGATTTTTGTGTTCAAACATTCGTATCGAAGCTAACAACGCTAGCTATTATATGGAACTAAAAAATCATGATTTTGAAACTCAGGTCGAGAGACATGACGAAATTACCAAATTTGAGGAGGGAGTTGAGAGGAGCCCTTGAGTAAATTAAAATGTTCATACCTGGCGCGTGTGATATCGGATTTTTGTGTTCAAACATTCGTATCGAAGCTAACAACGCTAGCTATTATATGGAACTAAAAAATCAAGATTTTGAAACTCAGGTCGAGAGACATGACGAAATTACCAAACTTGAGGAGGGAGTTGAGAGGAGCCCTTGAGTAAATTAAAATGTTCATACCTGGCGCGTGTGATATCGGATTTTTGTGTTCAAACATGCGAATCGAAGCTAACAACGCTAGCTATTATATGGGACTAAAAAATCAAGATTTTGAAATTCAGGTCTAGAGATTTGAAAAAATTACCAAATTTGAGGAGGGCATTGAGAGGAGCCCTTGAGTAAATTAAAATGTTCATACCTGGCTCGTGTGATATCGGATTTTTGTGTTCAAACATTTGTATCGAAGCTAACAACTCTAGCTATTATATGGAACTAAATAATCAAGATTTTAAAACTCAGGTCGAGAGATATGAAGAAATTAGCAAACTTGAGGAGGGAGTTGAGAGGAGCCCTTGAGTAAATTAAAATGTTTATACCTGGGTCGTGTGATATCGGATTTGTGTGTTCAAACATTCGTATCGAAGCTAACAACGCTAGCTATTATATGGAACTAAATAATCAAGATTTTGAAACTAAGGTCGAGAGACATGACGAAATTACCAAATTTGAGGAGGGAGTTGAGAGGAGCCCTTGAGTAAATTAAAATGTTCATACCTGGCTCGTGTGATATCGGATTTTTGTGTTCAAACATTCGTATCGAAGCTAACAATGCTAGCTATTATATGGAACTAAAAAATCAAGATTTTGAAACTCAGGTCGAGAGACATGACGAAATTACCAAATTTGAGGAGGGAGTTGAGAGGAGCCCTTGAGTAAATTAAAATGTTCATACCTGGGTCGTGTGATATCGGATTTTTGTGTTCAAACATTTGTATCGAAGCTAACAACTCTAGCTATTATATGGAACTAAATAATCAAGATTTTAAAACTCAGGTCGAGAGATATGAAGAAATTAGCAAACTTGAGGAGGGAGTTGAGAGGAGCCCTTGAGTAAATTAAAATGTTTATACCTGGGTCGTGTGATATCGGATTTGTGTGTTCAAACATTCGTATCGAAGCTAACAACGCTAGCTATTATATGGAACTAAATAATCAAGATTTTGAAACAAAGGTCGAGAGACATGACGAAATTACCAAATTTGAGGAGGGAGTTGAGAGGAGCCCTTGAGTAAATTAAAATGTTCATACCTGGCTCGTGTGATATCGGATTTTTGTGTTCAAACATTCGAATCGAAGCTAACAACGCTAGCTATTATATGGAACTAAAAAATCAAGATTTTGAAACTCAGGTCGAGAGACATGACGAAATTACCAAATTTGAGGAGGGAGTTGAGAGGAGCCCTTGAGTAAATTAAAATGTTCATACCTGGCTCGTGTGATATCGGATTTTTGTGTTCAAACATTCGTATCGAAGCTAACAACGCTAGCTATTATATGGAACTAAAAAATCAAGATTTTGAAACTCAGGTCGAGAGACATGACGAAATTACCAAATTTGAGGAGGGAGTTGAGAGGAGCCCTTGAGTAAATTAAAATGTTCATACCTGGCGCGTGTGATATCGGATTTTTGTGTTCAAACATGCGAATCGAAGCTAACAACGCTAGCTATTATATGGGACTAAAAAATCAAGATTTTGAAATTCAGGTCTAGAGATTTGAAAAAATTACCAAATTTGAGGAGGGCATTGAGAGGAGCCCTTGAGTAAATTAAAATGTTCATACCTGGCTCGTGTGATATCGGATTTTTGTGTTCAAACATGCGAATCGAAGCTAACAACGCTAGCTATGATATGAAATTAAAAAATCATGATTTTGAAACTCAGGTCGAGAGACATGACGAAATTACCAAATTTGAGGAGGGAGTTGAGAGGACCCCTTGAGTAAATTAAAATGTTCATACCTGGCTCGTGTGATATCGGATTTTTGTGTTCAAACATGCGAATCAAGCTAACAATGATAGCTATTCTATGGAACTGAAAAATAAAGATTTTGAAACTCAGGTCGAGAAATATGAAGAAATTAGCAATCTTGAGGAGTGAGTTGAGAGGAGCCCTTGAGTAAATTAAAATGTTCATACCTGGCTCGTGTGATATCGGATTTTTGTGTTCAAACATTTGTATCGAAGCTAACAACTCTAGCTATTATATGGAACTAAATAATCAAGATTTTAAAACTCAGGTCGAGAGATATGAAGATATTAGCAAACTTGAGGAGGTATTTGAGAGGAGCCCTTGAGTAATTTAAAATGTTTATACCTGGGTCGTGTGATATCGGATTTGTGTGTTCAAACATTCGTATCGAAGCTAACAACGCTAGCTATTATATGGAACTAAATAATCAAGATTTTGAAACTAAGGTCGAGAGACATGACGAAATTACCAAATTTGAGGAGGGAGTTGAGAGGAGCCCTTGAGTAAATTAAAATGTTCATACCTGGCGCGTGTGATATCGGATTTTTGTGTTCAAACATGCGAATCGAAGCTAACAACGCTAGCTATTATATGGGACTAAAAAATCAAGATTTTGAAACTCAGGTCTAGAGATTTGAAGAAATTACCAAATTTGAGGAGGGCATTGAGAGGAGCCCTTGAGTAAATTAAAATGTTTATACCTGGGTCGTGTGATATCGGATTTGTGTGTTCAAACATTCGTATCGAAGCTAACAACGCTAGCTATTATATGGAACTAAATAATCAAGATTTTGAAACTAAGGTCGAGAGACATGACGAAATTACCAAATTTGAGGAGGGAGTTGAGAGGAGCCCTTGAGTAAATTAAAATGTTCATACCTGGCTCGTGTGATATCGGATTTTTGTGTTCAAACATTCGTATCGAAGCTAACAATGCTAGCTATTATATGGAACTAAAAAATCAAGATTTTGAAACTCAGGTCGAGAGACATGACGAAATTACCAAATTTGAGGAGGGAGTTGAGAGGAGCCCTTGAGTAAATTAAAATGTTCATACCTGGCGCGTGTGATATCGGATTTTTGTGTTCAAACATTTGTATCGAAGCTAACAACTCTAGCTATTATATGGAACTAAATAATCAAGATTTTGAAACTCAGGTCGAGAGACATGACGAAATTACCAAACTTGAGGAGGGAGTTGAGAGGAGCCCTTGAGTAAATTAAAATGTTCATACCTGGCGCGTGTGATATCGGATTTTTGTGTTCAAACATGCGAATCGAAGCTAACAACGCTAGCTATTATATGGGACTAAAAAATCAAGATTTTGAAATTCAGGTCTAGAGATTTGAAAAAATTACCAAATTTGAGGAGGGCATTGAGAGGAGCCCTTGAGTAAATTAAAATGTTCATACCTGGCTCGTGTGATATCGGATTTTTGTGTTCAAACATTTGTATCGAAGCTAACAACTCTAGCTATTATATGGAACTAAATAATCAAGATTTTAAAACTCAGGTCGAGAGATATGAAGAAATTAGCAAACTTGAGGAGGGAGTTGAGAGGAGCCCTTGAGTAAATTAAAATGTTTATACCTGGGTCGTGTGATATCGGATTTGTGTGTTCAAACATTCGTATCGAAGCTAACAACGCTAGCTATTATATGGAACTAAATAATCAAGATTTTGAAACTAAGGTCGAGAGACATGACGAAATTACCAAATTTGAGGAGGGAGTTGAGAGGAGCCCTTGAGTAAATTAAAATGTTCATACCTGGCTCGTGTGATATCGGATTTTTGTGTTCAAACATTCGTATCGAAGCTAACAATGCTAGCTATTATATGGAACTAAAAAATCAAGATTTTGAAACTCAGGTCGAGAGACATGACGAAATTACCAAATTTGAGGAGGGAGTTGAGAGGAGCCCTTGAGTAAATTAAAATGTTCATACCTGGCTCGTGTGATATCGGATTTTTGTGTTCAAACATTTGTATCGAAGCTAACAACTCTAGCTATTATATGGAACTAAATAATCAAGATTTTAAAACTCAGGTCGAGAGATATGAAGAAATTAGCAAACTTGAGGAGGGAGTTGAGAGGAGCCCTTGAGTAAATTAAAATGTTTATACCTGGGTCGTGTGATATCGGATTTGTGTGTTCAAACATTCGTATCGAAGCTAACAACGCTAGCTATTATATGGAACTAAATAATCAAGATTTTGAAACTAAGGTCGAGAGACATGACGAAATTACCAAATTTGAGGAGGGAGTTGAGAGGAGCCCTTGAGTAAATTAAAATGTTCATACCTGGGTCGTGTGATATCGGATTTTTGTGTTCAAACATTCGTATCGAAGCTAACAATGCTAGCTATTATATGGAACTAAAAAATCAAGATTTTGAAACTCAGGTCGAGAGACATGACGAAATTACCAAATTTGAGGAGGGAGTTGAGAGGAGCCCTTGAGTAAATTAAAATGTTCATACCTGGCTCGTGTGATATCGGATTTTTGTGTTCAAACATTTGTATCGAAGCTAACAACTCTAGCTATTATATGGAACTAAATAATCAAGATTTTAAAACTCAGGTCGAGAGATATGAAGAAATTAGCAAACTTGAGGAGGGAGTTGAGAGGAGCCCTTGAGTAAATTAAAATGTTTATACCTGGGTCGTGTGATATCGGATTTGTGTGTTCAAACATTCGTATCGAAGCTAACAACGCTAGCTATTATATGGAACTAAATAATCAAGATTTTGAAACTAAGGTCGAGAGACATGACGAAATTACCAAATTTGAGGAGGGAGTTGAGAGGAGCCCTTGAGTAAATTAAAATGTTCATACCTGGGTCGTGTGATATCGGATTTTTGTGTTCAAACATTCGTATCGAAGCTAACAACGCTAGCTATTATATGGAACTAAAAAATCAAGATTTTGAAACTCAGGTCGAGAGACATGACGAAATTACCAAATTTGAGGAGGGAGTTGAGAGGAGCCCTTGAGTAAATTAAAATGTTCATACCTGGCTCGTGTGATATCGGATTTTTGTGTTCAAACATTTGTATCGAAGCTAACAACTCTAGCTATTATATGGAACTAAATAATCAAGATTTTAAAACTCAGGTCGAGAGACATGAAGAAATTAGCAAACTTGAGGAGGGAGTTGAGAGGAGCCCTTGAGTAAATTAAAATGTTTATACCTGGGTCGTGTGATATCGGATTTGTGTGTTCAAACATTCGTATCGAACCTAACAACGCTAGCTATTATATGGAACTAAATAATTAAGATTTTCAAACTAAGGTCGAGAGACATGACGAAATTACCAAATTTGAGGAGGGAGTTGAGAGGAGCCCTTGAGTAAATTAAAATGTTCATACCTGGCGCGTGTGATATCGGATTTTTGTGTTCAAACATGCGAATCGAAGCTAACAACGCTAGCTATTATATGGGACTAAAAAATCAAGATTTTGAAATTCAGGTCTAGCGATTTGAAGAAATTACCAAATTGGAGGAGGGCATTGAGAGGAGCCCTTGAGTAAATTAAAATGTTCATACCTGGCTCGTGTGATATTGGATTTTTGTGTTCAAACATGCGAATCGAAGCTAACAACGCTAGCTATGATATGAAATTAAAAAATCATGATTTTGAAATTCAGGTCGAGAGACATGACGAAATTACCAAATTTGAGGAGGGAGTTGAGAGGACCCCTTGAGTAAATTAAAATGTTCATACCTGGCTCGTGTGATATGGGATTTGTGTGTTCAAACATTCGTATCGAAGCTAACAACGCTAGCTATTATATGGAACTAAATAATCAAGATTTTGAAACTCAGGTCGAGAGACATGACGAAATTACCAAATTTGAGGAGGGAGTTGAGAGGAGCCCTTGAGTAAATTAAAATGTTCATACCTGGCTCGTGTGATATCGGATTTTTGTGTTCAAACATTCGTATCGAAGCTAACAACGCTAGCTATTATATGGAACTAAAAAATCAAGATTTTGAAACTCAGGTCGAGAGACATGACGAAATTACCAAATTTGAGGAGGGAGTTGAGAGGAGCCCTTGAGTAAATTAAAATGTTCATACCTGGGTCGTGTGATATCGGATTTTTGTGTTCAAACATGCGAATCGAAGCTAACAACGCTAGCTATGATATGAAATTAAAAAATCATGATTTTGAAACTCAGGTCGAGAGACATGACGAAATTACCAAATTTGAGGAGGGAGTTGAGAGGACCCCTTGAGTAAATTAAAATGTTCATACCTGGCTCGTGTGATATCGGATTTTTGTGTTCAAACATGCGAATCAAGCTAACAATGCTAGCTATTCTATGGAACTAAAAAATAAAGATTTTGAAACTCAGGTCGAGAAATATGAAGAAATTAACAATCTTGAGAAGTGAGTTGATAGGAGCCCTTGAGTAAATTAAAATGTTCATACCTGGCTCGTGTGATATCGGATTTTTGTGTTCAAACATTTGTATCGAAGCTAACAACTCTAGCTATTATATGGAACTAAATAATCAAGATTTTAAAACTCAGGTCGAGAGATATGAAGAAATTAGCAAACTTGAGGAGGGAGTTGAGAGGAGCCCTTGAGTAAATTAAAATGTTTATACCTGGGTCGTGTGATATCGGATTTGTGTGTTCAAACATTCGTATCGAACCTAACAACGCTAGCTATTATATGGAACTAAATAATCAAGATTTTGAAACTAAGGTCGAGAGACATGACGAAATTACCAAATTTGAGGAGGGAGTTGAGAGGAGCCCTTGAGTAAATTAAAATGTTCATACCTGGCGCGTGTGATATCGGATTTTTGTGTTCAAACATGCGAATCGAAGCTAACAACGCTAGCTATTATATGGGACTAAAAAATCAAGATTTTGAAATTCAGGTCTAGCGATTTGAAGAAATTACCAAATTGGAGGAGGGCATTGAGAGGAGCCCTTGAGTAAATTAAAATGTTCATACCTGGCTCGTGTGATATTGGATTTTTGTGTTCAAACATGCGAATCGAAGCTAACAACGCTAGCTATGATATGAAATTAAAAAATCATGATTTTGAAATTCAGGTCGAGAGACATGAGGAAATTACCAAATTTGAGGAGGGAGTTGAGAGGACCCCTTGAGTAAATTAAAATGTTCATACCTGGCTCGTGTGATATGGGATTTGTGTGTTCAAACATTCGTATCGAAGCTAACAACGCTAGCTATTATATGGAACTAAATAATCAAGATTTTGAAACTCAGGTCGAGAGACATGACGAAATTACCAAATTTGAGGAGGGAGTTGAGAGGAGCCCTTGAGTAAATTAAAATGTTCATACCTGGGTCGTGTGATATCGGATTTTTGTGTTCAAACATTCGTATCGAAGCTAACAACGCTAGCTATTATATGGAACTAAAAAATCAAGATTTTGAAACTCAGGTCGAGAGACATGACGAAATTACCAAATTTGAGGAGGGAGTTGAGAGGACCCCTTGAGTAAATTAAAATGTTCATACCTGGCGCGTGTGATATCGGATTTTTGTGTTCAAACATTCGTATCGAAGCTAACAACGCTAGCTATTATATGGAACTAAAAAATCAAGATTTTGAAACTCAGGTCGAGAGACATGACGAAATTACCAAATTTGAGGAGGGAGTTGAGAGGAGCCCTTGAGTAAATTAAAATGTTCATACCTGGCGCGTGTGATATCGGATTTTTGTGTTCAAACATGCGAATCGAAGCTAACAACGCTAGCTATTATATGGGACTAAAAAATCAAGATTTTGAAATTCAGGTCTTGAGATTTGAAGAAATTACCAAATTTGAGGAGGGCATTGAGAGGAGCCCTTGAGTAAATTAAAATGTTCATACCTGGCTCGTGTGATATCGGATTTTTGTGTTCAAACATTTGTATCGAAGCTAACAACTCTAGCTATTATATGGAACTAAATAATCAAGATTTTAAAACTCAGGTCGAGAGATATGAAGAAATTAGCAAACTTGAGGAGGGAGTTGAGAGGAGCCCTTGAGTAAATTAAAATGTTCATACCTGGCTCGTGTGATATCGGATTTTTGTGTTCAAACATTCGTATCGAAGCTAACAACTCTAGCTATTATATGGAATTAAATAATCAAGATTTTGAAACTCAGGTCGAGAGACATGACGAAATTACCAAATTTGAGGAGGGAGTTGAGAGGAGCCCTTGAGTAAATTAAAATGTTTATACCTGGGTCGTGTGATATCGGATTTGTGTGTTCAAACATTCGTATCGAAGCTAACAACGCTAGCTATTATATGGAACTAAAAAATCAAGATTTTGAAACTAAGGTCGAGAGACATGACGAAATTACCAAATTTGAGGAGGGAGTTGAGAGGAGCCCTTGAGTAAATTAAAATGTTCATACCTGGCGCGTGTGATATCGGATTTTTGTGTTCAAACATGCGAATCGAAGCTAACAACGCTAGCTATTATATGGGACTAAAAAATCAAGATTTTGAAATTCAGGTCTAGCGATTTGAAGAAATTACCAAATTGGAGGAGGGCATTGAGAGGAGCCCTTGAGTAAATTAAAATGTTCATACCTGGCTCGTGTGATATTGGATTTTTGTGTTCAAACATGCGAATCGAAGCTAACAACGCTAGCTATGATATGAAATTAAAAAATCATGATTTTGAAATTCAGGTCGAGAGATATGACGAAATTACCAAATTTGAGGAGGGAGTTGAGAGGACCCCTTGAGTAAATTAAAATGTTCATACCTGGCTCGTGTGATATGGGATTTGTGTGTTCAAACATTCGTATCGAAGCTAACAACGCTAGCTATTATATGGAACTAAATAATCAAGATTTTGAAACTCAGGTCGAGAGACATGACGAAATTACCAAATTTGAGGAGGGAGTTGAGAGGAGCCCTTGAGTAAATTAAAATGTTCATACCTGGGTCGTGTGATATCGGATTTTTGTGTTCAAACATTCGTATCGAAGCTAACAACGCTAGCTATTATATGGAACTAAAAAATCAAGATTTTGAAACTCAGGTCGAGAGACATGACGAAATTACCAAATTTGAGGAGGGAGTTGAGAGGACCCCTTGAGTAAATTAAAATGTTCATACCTGGCGCGTGTGATATCGGATTTTTGTGTTCAAACATTCGTATCGAAGCTAACAACGCTAGCTATTATATGGAACTAAAAAATCAAGATTTTGAAACTCAGGTCGAGAGACATGACGAAATTACCAAATTTGAGGAGGGAGTTGAGAGGAGCCCTTGAGTAAATTAAAATGTTCATACCTGGCGCGTGTGATATCGGATTTTTGTGTTCAAACATGCGAATCGAAGCTAACAACGCTAGCTATTATATGGGACTAAAAAATCAAGATTTTGAAATTCAGGTCTTGAGATTTGAAGAAATTACCAAATTTGAGGAGGGCATTGAGAGGAGCCCTTGAGTAAATTAAAATGTTCATACCTGGCTCGTGTGATATCGGATTTTTGTGTTCAAACATTTGTATCGAAGCTAACAACTCTAGCTATTATATGGAACTAAATAATCAAGATTTTAAAACTCAGGTCGAGAGATATGAAGAAATTAGCAAACTTGAGGAGGGAGTTGAGAGGAGCCCTTGAGTAAATTAAAAAGTTTATACCTGGGTCGTGTGATATCGGATTTGTGTGTTCAAACATTCGTATCGAAGCTAACAACGCTAGCTATTATATGGAATTAAATAATCAAGATTTTGAAACTAAGGTCGAGAGACATGACGAAATTACCAAATTTGAGGAGGGAGTTGAGAGGAGCCCTTGAGTAAATTAAAATGTTCATACCTGGGTCGTGTGATATCGGATTTTTGTGTTCAAACATTCGTATCGAAGCTAACAACGCTAGCTATTATATGGAACTAAAAAATCAAGATTTTGAAACTCAGGTCGAGAGACATGACGAAATTACCAAATTTGAGGAGGGAGTTGAGAGGAGCCCTTGAGTAAATTAAAATGTTCATACCTGGCGCGTGTGATATCGGATTTTTGTGTTCAAACATTCGTATCGAAGCTAACAACGCTAGCTATTATATGGAACTAAAAAATTAAGATTTTGAAACTCAGGTCGAGAGACATGACGAAATTACCAAATTTGAGGAGGGAGTTGAGAGGAGCCCTTGAGTAAATTAAAATGTTTATACCTGGCGCGTGTGATATCGGATTTTTGTGTTCAAACATGCGAATCGAAGCTAACAACGCTAGCTATTATATGGGACTAAATAATCAAGATTTTGAAATTGAGGTCTAGAGATTTGAAGAAATTACCAAATTTGAGGAGGGCATTGAGAGGAGCCCTTGAGTTAATTAAAATGTTCATACCTGGCTCGTGTGATATCGGATTTTTGTGTTCAAACATGCGAATCGAAGCTAACAACGCTAGCTATGATATGGTATTAAAAAATCATGATTTTGAAACTCAGGTCGAGAGACATGACGAAATTACCAAATTTGAGGAGGGAGTTGAGAGGAGCCCTTGAGTAAATTAAAATGTTCATACCTGGCTCGTGTGATATCGGATTTTTGTGTTGAAACATGCGAATCAAGCTAACAATGCTAGCTATTCTATGGAACTAAAAAATAAAGATTTTGAAACTCAGGTCGAGAGACATGACGAAATTACCAAATTTGAGGAGGGAGTTGAGAGGAGCCCTTGAGTAAATTAAAATGTTCATACCTGGCTCGTGTGATATCGGATTTTTGTGTTCAAACATTTGTATCGAAGCTAACAACTCTAGCTATTATATGGAACTAAATAATCAAGATTATAAAACTCAGGTCGAGAGATATGAAGAAATTAGCAAACTTGAGGAGGGAGTTGAGAGGAGCCCTTGAGTAAATTAAAATGTTTATACCTGGGTCGTGTGATATCGGATTTGTGTGTTCAAACATTCGTATCGAAGCTAACAACGCTAGCTATTATATGGAACTAAATAATCAAGATTTTGAAACTAAGGTCGAGAGACATGACGAAATTAACAAATTTGAGGAGGGAGTTGAGAGGAGCCCTTGAGTAAATTAAAATGTTTATACCTGGGTCGTGTGATATCGGATTTTTGTGTTCAAACATTCGTATCGAAGCTAACAACGCTAGCTATTATATGGAACTAAAAAATCAAGATTTTGAAACTCAGGTCGAGAGACATGACGAAATTACCAAATTTGAGGAGGGAGTTGAGAGGAGCCCTTGAGTAAATTAAAATGTTCATACCTGGCGAGTGTGATATCGGATTTTTTTGTTCAAACATGCGAATCGAAGCTAACAACGCTAGCTATTATATGGGACTAAAAAATCAAGATTTTGAAATTCAGGTCTAGAGATTTGAAGAAATTACCAAATTTGAGGAGGGCATTGAGAGGAGCCCTTGAGTAAATTAAAATGTTCATACCTGGCTCGTGTGATTTCGGATTTTTGTGTTCAAACATGCGAATCGAAGCTAACAACGCTAGCTATTATATGGAATTAAAAAATCATGATTTTGAAACTCAGGTCGAGAGACATGACGAAATTACCAAATTTGAGGAGGGAGTTGAGAGGACCCCTTGAGTAAATTAAAATGTTCATACCTGGCTCGTGTGATATCGGATTTTTGTGTTCAAACATGCGAATCAAGCTAACAAGGCTAGCTATTCTATGGAACTAAAAAATAAAGATTTTGAAACTCAGGTCGAGAGACATGACGAAATTACCAAATTTGAGGAGTGAGTTGAGAAGACCTAGTCGGTAAATTAAAATGTTCAGACCTGGCTCGTGTGATATCGGATTTTTGTGTTCAAACATTTGTATCGAAGCTAACAACTCTAGCTATTATATGGAACTAAATAATCAAGATTTTACAACTCAGGTCGAGAGATATGAAGAAATTAGCAAACTTGAGGAGGGAGTTGAGAGGAGCCCTTGAGTAAATTAAAATGTTGATACCTGGGTCGTGTGATATCGGATTTGTGTGTTCAAACATTCGTATCGAAGCTAACAACGCTAGCTATTATATGGAACTAAATAATCAAGATTTTGAAACTAAGGTCGAGAGACATGACGAAATTACCAAATTTGAGGAGGGAGTTGAGAGGACCCCTTGAGTAAATTAAAATGTTCATACCTGGGTCGTGTGATATCGGATTTTTGTGTTCAAACATTGGTATCGAAGCTAACAACGCTAGCTATGATATAGAACTAAATAATCAAGATTTTGAAACTCAGGTCGAGAGATATGAAGAAATTAGCAATCTTGAGGAGGGAGTTGAGAGGAGCTCTGGAGTAAATTAAAATGTTCATACCTAGCTCGTGTGATATCGGATGTTTGTGTTCAAACATTCGTATCGAATCTAACAACGCTAGCTATTATATGGTATTAAAAAATCAAGATTTTGAAACTCAGGTCGAGAGATATGAAGAAATTAGCAATCTTGAGGAGGGAGTTGAGAGGAGCCCTTGAGTAAATTAAAATGTTCATACCTGGCTCGTGTGATATCGGATTTGTGTGTTCAAACATTCGTATCGAAGCTAACAACGCTAGCTATGATATAGAACTAAATAATCAAGATTTTGAAACTCAGGTCGAGAGATATGAAGAAATTAGCAAACCTGAGGAGGGAGTTGAGAGGAGCCCTTGAGTAAATTAAAATGTTTATACCTGGGTCGTGTGATATCGGATTTGTGTGTTGAAACATTCGTATCGAAGCTAACAACGCTAGCTATTATATGGAACTAAATAATCAAGATTTTGAAACTCAGGTCGAGAGAAATGAAGAAATTACCAAATTTGAGGAGGGAGTTGAGAGGAGCCCTTGAGTAAATTAAAATGTTCATACCTGGCTCGTGTGATATCGGATTTGTGTGTTCAAACATGCGAATCGAAGCTAACAACGCTAGCTATGATATGGAACTAAATAATCAAGATTTTGAAACTCAGGTCGAGAGATGTGAAGAAATTACCAAATTTGAGGAGCGAGTTGAGAGGAGCCCTTGAGTAAATTAAAATGTTCATACCTGGCTCGTGTGATATCGGATTTTTGTGTTCAAAGATACGTATCGAAGCTAACAACGCTAGCTATTATATGGAACTAAAAAATCAAGATTTTGAAACTCAGGTCGAGAGACATGACGAAATTACCAAATTTGAGGAGGGAGTTGAGAGGAGCCCTTGAGTACATTAAAATGTTCATACCTGGCTCGTGTGATATCGGATTTGTGTGTTCAAACCTGCGAATCGAAGCTAACAACGCTAGCTATTATATGGTATTAAAAAACCAAGATTTTGAAACTCAGGTCGAGAGATATGAAGAAATTAGCAATCTTGAGGAGGGAGTTGAGAGGAGCCCTTGAGTAAATTAAAATGTTCATACCTGGCTCGTGTGATATCGGATTTGTGTGTTCAAACATTCGTATCGAAGCTAACAACGCTAGCTATTATATGGAACTAAATAATCAAGATTTTGAAACTCAGGTCGAGAGATATGAAGAAATTACCAAATTTGAGGAGGGAGTTGAGAGGAGCCCTTGAGTAAATTAAAATGTTCATACCTGGCTCGTGTGATATCGGATTTGTGTGTTCAAACATTCGTATCGAAGCTAACAACGCTAGCTATTATATGGAACTAAAAAATCAAGATTTTGAAACTCAGGTCGAGAGACATGACGAAATTACCAAATTTGAGGAGGGAGTTGAGAGGAGCCCTTGAGTAAATTAAAATGTTCATACCTGGCGCGTGTGATATCGGATTTTTGTGTTCAAACATGCGAATCGAAGCTAACAACGCTAGCTATTATATGGAACTACAAAATAAAGATTTTGAAACTCAGGTCGAGAAATATGAAGAAATTAGCAATCTTGAGGAGGGAGTTGAGAGGAGCCCTTGAGTAAATTAAAATGTTCATACCTGGCTCGTGTGATATCGGATTTTTGTGTTCAAACATGCGAATCGAAGCTAACAACGCTAGCTATTATATGGGACTAAAAAATCAAGATTTTGAAATTCAGGTCTAGAGATTTGAAGAAATTACCAAATTTGAGGAGGGCATTGAGAGGAGCCCTTGAGTAAATTAAAATGTTCATACCTGGCTCGTGTGATATCGGATTTTTGTGTTCAAACATGCGAATCAAGCTAACAATGCTAGCTATTCTATGGAACAAAAAAATAAAGATTTTGAAACTAAGGTCGAGAAATATGAAGAACTTAGCAATCTTGAGGAGTGAGTTGAGAGGAGCCCTTGAGTAAATTAAAATGTTCATACCTGGCCTGTGTGATATCGGATTTTTGTGTTCAAACATTTGTATCGAAGCTAACAACTCTAGTATTTTATGGAACTAAATAATCAAGATTTTAAAACTCAGGTCGAGAGATATGAAGAAATTAGCAAACTTGAGGAGGGAGTTGAGAGGAGCCCTTGAGTAAATTAGAATGTTCATACCTGGGTCGTGTGATATCGGATTTGTGTGTTCAAACATTCGTATCGAAGCTAACAACGCTAGCTATTATATGGAACTAAATAATCAAGATTTTGAAACTAAGGTCGAGAGACATGACGAAATTACCAAATTTGAGGAGGGAGTTGAGAGGAGCCCTTGAGTAAATTAAAATGTTCATACCTGGGTCGTGTGATATCGGATTTTTGTGTTCAAACATTCGTATCGAAGCTAACAACGCTAGCTATTATATGGAACTAAAAAATCAAGATTTTGAAACTCAGGTCGAGAGACATGACGAAATTACCAAATTTGAGGAGGGAGTTGAGAGGAGCCCTTGAGTAAATTAAAATGTTCATACCTGGCGCGTGTGATATCGGATTTTTGTGTTCAAACATTCGTATCGAAGCTAACAACGCTAGCTATTATATGGAACTAAAAAATCAAGATTTTGAAACTCAGGTCGAGAGACATGACGAAATTACCAAATTTGAGGAGGGAGTTGAGAGGAGCCCTTGAGTAAATTAGAATGTTCATACCTGGGTCGTGTGATATCGGATTTGTGTGTTCAAACATTCGTATCGAAGCTAACAACGCTAGCTATGATATAGAACTAAATAATCAAGATTTTGAAACTCAGGTCGAGAGATATGAAGAAATTAGCAATCTTGAGGAGGGAGTTGAGAGGAGCTCTGGAGTAAATTAAAATGTTCATACCTAGCTCGTGTGATATCGGATGTTTGTGTTCAAACATTCGTATCGAATCTAACAACGCTAGCTATTATATGGTATTAAAAAATCAAGATTTTGAAACTCAGGTCGAGAGATATGAAGAAATTAGCAATCTTGAGGAGGGAGTTGAGAGGAGCCCTTGAGTAAATTAAAATGTTCATACCTGGCTCGTGTGATATCGGATTTGTGTGTTCAAACATTCGTATCGAAGCTAACAACGCTAGCTATGATATAGAACTAAATAATCAAGATTTTGAAACTCAGGTCGAGAGATATGAAGAAATTAGCAAACCTGAGGAGGGAGTTGAGAGGAGCCCTTGAGTAAATTAAAATGTTTATACCTGGGTCGTGTGATATCGGATTTGTGTGTTCAAACATTCGTATCGAAGCTAACAACGCTAGCTATTATATGGAACTAAATAATCAAGATTTTGAAACTCAGGTCGAGAGAAATGAAGAAATTACCAAATTTGAGGAGGGAGTTGAGAGGAGCCCTTGAGTAAATTAAAATGTTCATACCTGGCTCGTGTGATATCGGATTTGTGTGTTCAAACATGCGAATCGAAGCTAACAACGCTAGCTATGATATGGAACTAAATAATCAAGATTTTGAAACTCAGGTCGAGAGATGTGAAGAAATTACCAAATTTGAGGAGCGAGTTGAGAGGAGCCCTTGAGTAAATTAAAATGTTCATACCTGGCTCGTGTGATATCGGATTTTTGTGTTCAAAGATACGTATCGAAGCTAACAACGCTAGCTATTATATGGAACTAAAAAATCAAGATTTTGAAACTCAGGTCGAGAGACATGACGAAATTACCAAATTTGAGGAGGGAGTTGAGAGGAGCCCTTGAGTACATTAAAATGTTCATACCTGGCTCGTGTGATATCGGATTTGTGTGTTCAAACCTGCGAATCGAAGCTAACAACGCTAGCTATTATATGGTATTAAAAAACCAAGATTTTGAAACTCAGGTCGAGAGATATGAAGAAATTAGCAATCTTGAGGAGGGAGTTGAGAGGAGCCCTTGAGTAAATTAAAATGTTCATACCTGGCTCGTGTGATATCGGATTTGTGTGTTCAAACATTCGTATCGAAGCTAACAACGCTAGCTATTATATGGAACTAAATAATCAAGATTTTGAAACTCAGGTCGAGAGATATGAAGAAATTACCAAATTTGAGGAGGGAGTTGAGAGGAGCCCTTGAGTAAATTAAAATGTTCATACCTGGCTCGTGTGATATCGGATTTGTGTGTTCAAACATACGTATCGAAGCTAACAACGCTAGCTATTATATGGACCTAAAAAATCAAGATTTTGAAACTCAGGTCGAGAGACATGACGAAATTACCAAATTTGAGGAGGGAGTTGAGAGGAGCCCTTGAGTAAATTAAAATGTTCATACCTGGCTCGTGTGATATCGGATTTGTGTGTTCAAACATGCGAATCGAAGCAAACAACGCTAGCTATTATATGGAACTAAAAAATCAAGATTTTGAAACTCAGGTCGAGAGATATGAAGAAATTACCAAATTTGAGGAGGGAGTTGGGAGGAGCCCTTGAGTAAATTAAAATGTTCATACCTGGCTCGTGTGATATCGGATTTTTGTGTTCAAAGATACGTATCGAAGCTAACAACGCTAGCTATTATATGGTATTAAAAAATCAAGATTTTGAAACTCAGGTCGAGAGATATGAAGATATTACCAAACCTGAGGAGGGAGTTGAGAGGAGCTCTGGAGTAAATTAAAATGTTCATACCTAGCTCGTGTGATATCGGATGTTTGTGTTCAAACATTCGTATCGAATCTAACAACGCTAGCTATTATATGGAACTAAAAAATCAAGATTTTGAAACTCAGGTCGAGAGATATGAAGAAATTAGCAATCTTGAGGAGGGAGTTGAGAGGAGCCCTTGAGTAAATTAAAATGTTCATACCTGGCTCGTGTGATATCGGATTTTTGTGTTCAAAGATACGTATCGAAGCTAACAACGCTAGCTATTATATGGAACGAAAAAATCAAGATTTTGAAACTCAGGTCGAGAGACATGACGAAATTACCAAATTTGAGGTGGGAGTTGGGAGGAGCCCTTCAGTACATTAAAATGTTCATACCTGGCTCGTGTGATATCGGATTTGTGTGTTCAAACCTGCGAATCGAAGCTAACAACGCTAGCTATTATATGGTATTAAAAAATCAAGATTTTGAAACTCAGGTCGAGAGATATGAAGAAATTAGCAATCTTGAGGAGGGAGTTGAGAGGAGCCCTTGAGTAAATTAGAATGTTCATACCTGGGTCGTGTGATATCGGATTTGTGTGTTCAAACATTCGTATCGAAGCTAACAACGCTAGCTATGATATAGAACTAAATAATCAAGATTTTGAAACTCAGGTCGAGAGATATGAAGAAATTAGCAATCTTGAGGAGGGAGTTGAGAGGAGCTCTGGAGTAAATTAAAATGTTCATACCTAGCTCGTGTGATATCGGATGTTTGTGTTCAAACATTCGTATCGAATCTAACAACGCTAGCTATTATATGGTATTAAAAAATCAAGATTTTGAAACTCAGGTCGAGAGATATGAAGAAATTAGCAATCTTGAGGAGGGAGTTGAGAGGAGCCCTTGAGTAAATTAAAATGTTCATACCTGGCTCGTGTGATATCGGATTTGTGTGTTCAAACATTCGTATCGAAGCTAACAACGCTAGCTATGATATAGAACTAAATAATCAAGATTTTGAAACTCAGGTCGAGAGATATGAAGAAATTAGCAAACCTGAGGAGGGAGTTGAGAGGAGCCCTTGAGTAAATTAAAATGTTTATACCTGGGTCGTGTGATATCGGATTTGTGTGTTCAAACATTCGTATCGAAGCTAACAACGCTAGCTATTATATGGAACTAAATAATCAAGATTTTGAAACTCAGGTCGAGAGAAATGAAGAAATTACCAAATTTGAGGAGGGAGTTGAGAGGAGCCCTTGAGTAAATTAAAATGTTCATACCTGGCTCGTGTGATATCGGATTTGTGTGTTCAAACATGCGAATCGAAGCTAACAACGCTAGCTATGATATGGAACTAAATAATCAAGATTTTGAAACTCAGGTCGAGAGATGTGAAGAAATTACCAAATTTGAGGAGCGAGTTGAGAGGAGCCCTTGAGTAAATTAAAATGTTCATACCTGGCTCGTGTGATATCGGATTTTTGTGTTCAAAGATACGTATCGAAGCTAACAACGCTAGCTATTATATGGAACTAAAAAATCAAGATTTTGAAACTCAGGTCGAGAGACATGACGAAATTACCAAATTTGAGGAGGGAGTTGAGAGGAGCCCTTGAGTACATTAAAATGTTCATACCTGGCTCGTGTGATATCGGATTTGTGTGTTCAAACCTGCGAATCGAAGCTAACAACGCTAGCTATTATATGGTATTAAAAAACCAAGATTTTGAAACTCAGGTCGAGAGATATGAAGAAATTAGCAATCTTGAGGAGGGAGTTGAGAGGAGCCCTTGAGTAAATTAAAATGTTCATACCTGGCTCGTGTGATATCGGATTTGTGTGTTCAAACATTCGTATCGAAGCTAACAACGCTAGCTATTATATGGAACTAAATAATCAAGATTTTGAAACTCAGGTCGAGAGATATGAAGAAATTACCAAATTTGAGGAGGGAGTTGAGAGGAGCCCTTGAGTAAATTAAAATGTTCATACCTGGCTCGTGTGATATCGGATTTGTGTGTTCAAACATACGTATCGAAGCTAACAACGCTAGCTATTATATGGACCTAAAAAATCAAGATTTTGAAACTCAGGTCGAGAGACATGACGAAATTACCAAATTTGAGGAGGGAGTTGAGAGGAGCCCTTGAGTAAATTAAAATGTTCATACCTGGCTCGTGTGATATCGGATTTGTGTGTTCAAACATGCGAATCGAAGCAAACAACGCTAGCTATTATATGGAACTAAAAAATCAAGATTTTGAAACTCAGGTCGAGAGATATGAAGAAATTACCAAATTTGAGGAGGGAGTTGGGAGGAGCCCTTGAGTAAATTAAAATGTTCATACCTGGCTCGTGTGATATCGGATTTTTGTGTTCAAAGATACGTATCGAAGCTAACAACGCTAGCTATTATATGGTATTAAAAAATCAAGATTTTGAAACTCAGGTCGAGAGATATGAAGATATTACCAAACCTGAGGAGGGAGTTGAGAGGAGCTCTGGAGTAAATTAAAATGTTCATACCTAGCTCGTGTGATATCGGATGTTTGTGTTCAAACATTCGTATCGAATCTAACAACGCTAGCTATTATATGGAACTAAAAAATCAAGATTTTGAAACTCAGGTCGAGAGATATGAAGAAATTAGCAATCTTGAGGAGGGAGTTGAGAGGAGCCCTTGAGTAAATTAAAATGTTCATACCTGGCTCGTGTGATATCGGATTTTTGTGTTCAAAGATACGTATCGAAGCTAACAACGCTAGCTATTATATGGAACGAAAAAATCAAGATTTTGAAACTCAGGTCGAGAGACATGACGAAATTACCAAATTTGAGGTGGGAGTTGGGAGGAGCCCTTGAGTACATTAAAATGTTCATACCTGGCTCGTGTGATATCGGATTTGTGTGTTCAAACCTGCGAATCGAAGCTAACAACGCTAGCTATTATATGGTATTAAAAAATCAAGATTTTGAAACTCAGGTCGAGAGATATGAAGAAATTAGCAATCTTGAGGAGGGAGTTGAGAGGAGCCCTTGAGTAAATTAAAATGTTCATACCTGGCTCGTGTGATATCGGATTTGTGTGTTCAAACATTCGTATCGAAGCTAACAACGCTAGCTATGATATAGAACTAAATAATCAAGATTTTGAAACTCAGGTCGAGAGATATGAAGAAATTAGCAATCTTGAGGAGGGAGTTGAGAGGAGCTCTGGAGTAAATTAAAATGTTCATACCTAGCTCGTGTGATATCGGATGTTTGTGTTCAAACATTCGTATCGAATCTAACAACGCTAGCTATTATATGGTATTAAAAAATCAAGATTTTGAAACTCAGGTCGAGAGATATGAAGAAATTAGCAATCTTGAGGAGGGAGTTGAGAGGAGCCCTTGAGTAAATTAAAATGTTCATACCTGGCTCGTGTGATATCGGATTTGTGTGTTCAAACATTCGTATCGAAGCTAACAACGCTAGCTATGATATAGGACTAAATAATCAAGATTTTGAAACTCAGGTCGAGAGATATGAAGAAATTACCAAATTTGAGGAGGGAGTTGGGAGGAGCCCTTGAGTAAATTAAAATGTTCATACCTGGCTCGTGTGATATCGGATTTTTGTGTTCAAACATACGTATCGAAGCAAACAACGCTAGCTATTATATGGAACTAAAAAATCAAGATTTTGAAACTCAGGTCGAGAGACATGACGAAATTACCAAATTTGAGGTGGGAGTTGGGAGGAGCCCTTGAGTACATTAAAATGTTCATACCTGGCTCGTGTGATATCGGATTTGTGTGTTCAAACATACGTATCGAAGCTAACAACGCTAGCTATTATATGGTATTAAAAAATCAAGATTTTGAAACTCAGGTCGAGAGATATGAAGAAATTAGCAATCTTGAGGAGGGAGTTGAGAGGAGCCCTTGAGTAAATTAAAATGTTCATACCTGGCTCGTGTGATATCGGATTTGTGTGTTCAAACATTCGTATCGAAGCTAACAACGCTAGCTATGATATAGAACTAAATAATCAAGATTTTGAAACTCAGGTCGAGAGATATGAAGAAATTAGCAATCTTGAGGAGGGAGTTGAGAGGAGCTCTTGAGTAAATTAAAATGTTCATACCTAGCTCGTGTGATATCGGATGTTTGTGTTCAAACATTCGTATCGAATCTAACAACGCTAGCTATTATATGGTATTAAAAAATCAAGATTTTGAAACTCAGGTCGAGAGATATGAAGAAATTAGCAATCTTGAGGAGGGAGTTGAGAGGAGCCCTTGAGTAAATTAAAATGTTCATACCTGGCTCGTGTGATATCGGATTTGTGTGTTCAAACATTCGTATCGAAGCTAACAACGCTAGCTATGATATAGAACTAAATAATCAAGATTTTGAAACTCAGGTCGAGAGATATGAAGAAATTACCAAATTTGAGGAGGGAGTTGGGAGGAGCCCTTGAGTAAATTAAAATGTTCATACCTAGCTCGTGTGATATCGGATTTTTGTGTTCAAACATACGTATCGAAGCTAACAACGCTAGCTATTATATGGAACTAAAAAATCAAGATTTTGAAACTCAGGTCGAGAGATATGAAGAAATTAGCAATCTTGAGGAGGGAGTTGAGAGGAGCTCTTGAGTAAATTAAAATGTTCATACCTAGCTCGTGTGATATCGGATGTTTGTGTTCAAACATTCGTATCGAAGCTAACAACGCTAGCTATTATATGGAACTCAAAAATCAAGATTTTGAAACTCAGGTCGAGAGATATGAAGAAGTTACCAAATTTGAGGAGGGAGTTGAGAGGAGCCCTTGAGTAAATTAAAATGTTCATACCTGGCTCGTGTGATATCGGATTTGTGTGTTCAAACATTCGTATCGAAGCTAACAACGCTTGCTATTATATGGAACTAAAAAATCAAGATTTTGAAACTCAGGTCGAGAGACATGACGAAATTACCAAATTTGAGGAGGGAGTTGAGAGGAGCCCTTGAGTAAATTAAAATGTTCATACCTGGCTCGTGTGATATCGGATTTGTGTGTTCAAACATGCGAATCGAAGCAAACAACGCTAGCTATTATATGGAACTAAAAAATCAAGATTTTGAAACTCAGGTCGAGAGATATGAAGAAATTACCAAATTTGAGGAGGGAGTTGGGAGGAGCCCTTGAGTAAATTAAAATGTTCATACCTGGCTCGTGTGATATCGGATTTTTGTGTTCAAAGATACGTATCGAAGCTAACAACGCTAGCTATTATATGGTATTAAAAAATCAAGATTTTGAAACTCAGGTCGAGAGATATGAAGATATTACCAAACCTGAGGAGGGAGTTGAGAGGAGCTCTGGAGTAAATTAAAATGTTCATACCTAGCTCGTGTGATATCGGATGTTTGTGTTCAAACATTCGTATCGAATCTAACAACGCTAGCTATTATATGGAACTAAAAAATCAAGATTTTGAAACTCAGGTCGAGAGATATGAAGAAATTAGCAATCTTGAGGAGGGAGTTGAGAGGAGCCCTTGAGTAAATTAAAATGTTCATACCTGGCTCGTGTGATATCGGATTTTTGTGTTCAAAGATACGTATCGAAGCTAACAACGCTAGCTATTATATGGAACGAAAAAATCAAGATTTTGAAACTCAGGTCGAGAGACATGACGAAATTACCAAATTTGAGGTGGGAGTTGGGAGGAGCCCTTGAGTACATTAAAATGTTCATACCTGGCTCGTGTGATATCGGATTTGTGTGTTCAAACCTGCGAATCGAAGCTAACAACGCTAGCTATTATATGGTATTAAAAAATCAAGATTTTGAAACTCAGGTCGAGAGATATGAAGAAATTAGCAATCTTGAGGAGGGAGTTGAGAGGAGCCCTTGAGTAAATTAAAATGTTCATACCTGGCTCGTGTGATATCGGATTTGTGTGTTCAAACATTCGTATCGAAGCTAACAACGCTAGCTATGATATAGAACTAAATAATCAAGATTTTGAAACTCAGGTCGAGAGATATGAAGAAATTAGCAATCTTGAGGAGGGAGTTGAGAGGAGCTCTGGAGTAAATTAAAATGTTCATACCTAGCTCGTGTGATATCGGATGTTTGTGTTCAAACATTCGTATCGAATCTAACAACGCTAGCTATTATATGGTATTAAAAAATCAAGATTTTGAAACTCAGGTCGAGAGATATGAAGAAATTAGCAATCTTGAGGAGGGAGTTGAGAGGAGCCCTTGAGTAAATTAAAATGTTCATACCTGGCTCGTGTGATATCGGATTTGTGTGTTCAAACATTCGTATCGAAGCTAACAACGCTAGCTATGATATAGGACTAAATAATCAAGATTTTGAAACTCAGGTCGAGAGATATGAAGAAATTACCAAATTTGAGGAGGGAGTTGGGAGGAGCCCTTGAGTAAATTAAAATGTTCATACCTGGCTCGTGTGATATCGGATTTTTGTGTTCAAACATACGTATCGAAGCAAACAACGCTAGCTATTATATGGAACTAAAAAATCAAGATTTTGAAACTCAGGTCGAGAGACATGACGAAATTACCAAATTTGAGGTGGGAGTTGGGAGGAGCCCTTGAGTACATTAAAATGTTCATACCTGGCTCGTGTGATATCGGATTTGTGTGTTCAAACATACGTATCGAAGCTAACAACGCTAGCTATTATATGGTATTAAAAAATCAAGATTTTGAAACTCAGGTCGAGAGATATGAAGAAATTAGCAATCTTGAGGAGGGAGTTGAGAGGAGCCCTTGAGTAAATTAAAATGTTCATACCTGGCTCGTGTGATATCGGATTTGTGTGTTCAAACATTCGTATCGAAGCTAACAACGCTAGCTATGATATAGAACTAAATAATCAAGATTTTGAAACTCAGGTCGAGAGATATGAAGAAATTAGCAATCTTGAGGAGGGAGTTGAGAGGAGCTCTTGAGTAAATTAAAATGTTCATACCTAGCTCGTGTGATATCGGATGTTTGTGTTCAAACATTCGTATCGAATCTAACAACGCTAGCTATTATATGGTATTAAAAAATCAAGATTTTGAAACTCAGGTCGAGAGATATGAAGAAATTAGCAATCTTGAGGAGGGGGTTGAGAGGAGCCCTTGAGTAAATTAAAATGTTCATACCTGGCTCGTGTGATATCGGATTTGTGTGTTCAAACATTCGTATCGAAGCTAACAACGCTTGCTATTATATGGAACTAAAAAATCAAGATTTTGAAACTCAGGTCGAGAGACATGACGAAATTACCAAATTTGAGGAGGGAGTTGAGAGGAGCCCTTGAGTAAATTAAAATGTTCATACCTGGCTCGCGTGCTATCGGATTTGTGTGTTCAAACATTCGTATCGAAGCTAACAACGCTAGCTATTATATGGAACTAAAAAATCAAGATTTTGAAACTCAGGTCGAGAGATATGAAGAAATTACCAAATTTGAGGAGGGAGTTGGGAGGAGCCCTTGAGTAAATTAAAATGTTCATACCTGGCTCGTGTGATATCGGATTTTTGTGTTCAAAGATACGTATCGAAGCTAACAACGCTAGCTATTATATGGAACTAAAAAATCAAGATTTTGAAACTCAGGTCGAGAGACATGACGAAATTACCAAATTTGAGGTGGGAGTTGGGAGGAGCCCTTGAGTACATTAAAATGTTCATACCTGGCTCGTGTGATATCGGATTTGTGTGTTCAAACCTGCGAATCGAAGCTAACAACGCTAGGTATTATATGGTATTAAAAAATCAAGATTTTGAAACTCAGGTCGAGAGATATGAAGAAATTAGCAATCTTGAGGAGGGAGTTGAGAGGAGCCCTTGAGTAAATTAAAATGTTCATACCTGGCTCGTGTGATATCGGATTTGTGTGTTGAAACATTCGTATCGAAGCTAACAACGCTAGCTATTATATGGAACTAAATAATCAAGATTTTGAAACTCATGTCGAGAGATAGGAAGAAATTACCAACTTTGAGGAGGGAGTTGGGAGGAGGCCTTGCGTAAATTAAAATGTTCATACCTGGCTCGTGTGATATCGGATTTTTGTGTTCAAACATACGCATCGAAGCTAACAACGCTAGCTATTATATTGAACTAAAAAATCAAGATTTTGAAACTCAGGTCGAGAGACATGACGAAATTACCAAATTTGAGGAGCGAGTTGAGAGGAGCCCTTGAGTAAATTAAAATGTTCATACCTGGCGAGTGTGATATCGGATTTTTGTGTTCCAACATTCGTAACGAAGCTAACAACGCTAGCTATTATATGGAACTAAAAAATCAAGATTTTGAAACTCAGGTCGAGAGACATGACGAAATTACCAAATTTGAGGAGGGAGTTGAGAGGAGCCCTTCAGTAAATTAAAATGTTCATACCTGGCTCGCGTGATATCGGATTTTTGTGTTCAAACATGCGAATCGAAGCTAACAACGCTAGCTATGATATGGAACTAAAAAATCAAGATTTTGATACTCAGGTCGAGAGATATGAAGAAATTACCAAATTTGAGGAGGGAGTTGAGAGGAGCCCTTGAGTAAATTAAAATGTTCATACCTGGCTCGTGTGATATCGGATTTTTGTGTTCAAACCTGCGAATCGAAGCTAACAACGCTAGTTATTATATGGTATTAAAAAATCAAGATTTTGAAACTCAGGTCGAGAGATATGAAGATATTACCAAACCTGAGGAGGGAGTTGAGAGGAGCCCTTGAGTAAATTAAAATGTTTATACCTGGGTCGTGTGATATCGGATTTGTGTGTTCAAACATTCCTATCGAAGCTAACAACGCTAGCTATTATATGGAACTAAATAATCAAGATTTTGAAACTCAGGTCGAGAGATATGAAGAAATTAGCAATCTTGAGGAGGGAGTTGAGAGGAGCCCTTGAGTACATTAAAATGTTCATACCTGGCTCATGTGATATCGGATTTGTGTGTTCAAACCTGCGAATCGAAGCTAAGAACGCTAGCTATTATATGGTATTAAAAAATCAAGATTTTGAAACTCAGATCGAGAGATATGAAGAAATTTGCAATCTTGAGGAGGGAGTTGAGAGGAGCCGTTGAGTAAATTAAAATGTTCATACCTGGCTCGTGTGATATCGGATTTGTGTGTTCAAACATTCGTATCGAAGCTAACAACGCTAGCTATTATATGGTATTAAAAAATCAAGATTTTGAAACTCAGGTCGAGAGATATGAAGAAATTAGCAATCTTGAGGAGGGAGTTGAGAGGAGCCCTTGAGTAAATTAAAATGTTCATACCTGGCTCGTGTGATATCGGATTTGTGTGTTCAAACATGCGAATCGAAGCAAACAACGCTAGCTATTATATGGAACTAAAAAATCAAGATTTTGAAACTCAGGTCGAGAGATATGAAGAAATTAGCAATCTTGAGGAGGGAGTTGAGAGGAGCTCTTGAGTAAATTAAAATGTTCATACCTAGCTCGTGTGATATCGGATGTTTGTGTTCAAACATTCGTATCGAAGTTAACAACGCTAGCTATTATATGGAACTAAAAAATCAAGATTTTGAAACTCAGGTCGAGAGATATGAAGAAATTACCAACTTTGAGGAGGGAGTTGGGAGGAGCCCTTGAGTAAATTAAAATGTTCATACCTGGCTCGTGTGATATCGGATTTTTGTGTTCAAACCTGCGAATCGAAGCTAACAACGCTAGTTATTATATGGTATTAAAAAATCAAGATTTTGAAACTCAGGTCGAGAGATATGAAGATATTACCAAACCTGAGGAGGGAGTTGAGAGGAGCCCTTGAGTAAATTAAAATGTTTATACCTGGGTCGTGTGATATCGGATTTGTGTGTTCAAACATTCCTATCGAAGCTAACAACGCTAGCTATTATATGGAACTAAATAATCAAGATTTTGAAACTCAGGTCGAGAGACATGACGAAATTACCTAATTTGAGGAGTGAGTTGAGAAGACCTAGTAGGTAAATTAAAATGTTCATACCTGGCTTGTATGATATCGGATTTTTGTGTTCAAACATGCGAATCGAAGCTAACAACGCTAGCTCTGATATGAAATTAAAAAATCAAGATTTTGAAACTCAGGTCGAGAGACATGACGAAATTACCTAATTTGAAGAGTGTGTTGAGAAGAGGTAGTATGTAAATTACAATGTTCATACATGGCTCGTGTGATATCGGATTTTTGTGTTCAAACATTCGAATCGAAGCTAACAACACTAGCTATTATATGGAACTAAAAAATCAAGATTTTGAAACTCAGGTCGAGAGATATGAAGAAATTAGCAATCTTGAGGAGGGAGTTGAGAGGAGCCCTTGAGTAAATTAAAATGTTCATACCTGGCTCGTGTCATATCGGATTTTTGTGTTCAAACATGCGAATCGAAGCTAACAACGCTAGCTATGATATGAAATTAAAAAACCAAGATTGTGAAACTCAGACCGAGAGAGATGACGAAATTACCAAATTTGAGGAGGGAGTTGGGAAGAGTTAGTAGGTAAATTACAATGTTCATACCTGGCGCGTGTGATATCGGATTTGTGTGTTCAAACATTCGTTTCGAAGCTAACAACGCTAGCTATTATATGGAACTAAATAATCAAGATTTTGAAACTCAGGTCGAGAGATATGAAGAAATTACCAAATTTGAGGAGGGAGTTGGGAGGAGCCCTTGAGTAAATTAAAATGTTCATACCTGGCGAGTGTGATATCGGATTTCTGTGTTCAAACCTGCGAATCGAAGCTAACAACGCTAGCTATTATATGGTATTAAAAAATCAAGATTTTGAAACTCAGGTCAAGAGATATGAAGATATTAGCAAACCTGAGGAGGGAGTAGAGAGGAGCCCTTGAGTAAATTAAAATGTTTATACCTGGGTCGTGTGATATCGGATTTGTGTGTTCAAACATTCGTATCGAAGCTAACAACGCTAGCTATTATATGGAACTAAAAAATCAAGATTTTGAAACTCAGGTCGAGAGATATGAAGAAATTACCAAATTTGAGGAGGGAGTTGAGAGGAGCCCTTGAGTAAATTAAACTGTTCATACCTGGCTCGTGTGATATCGGATTTTTGTGTTCAAACATACGTATCGAAGCTAACAACGCTAGCTATGATATGGGACTAAAAAATCAAGATTTTGAAACTCAGGTCGAGAGACATGACGAAATTACCAAATTTGAGGAGGGAGTTGAGAGGAGCCCTTGAGTAAATTAAAATGTTCATACCTGGATCGTGTGATATCGGATTTGTGTGTTCAAACATGCGAATCGAAGCAAACAACGCTAGCTATTATATGGAACTAGAAAATCAAGATTTTGAAACTCAGGTCGAGAGATATGAAGAAATTAGCAATCTTGAGGAGGGAGTTGAGAGGAGCTCTTGAGTAAATTAAAATGTTCATACCTAGCTCGTGTGATATCGGATGTTTGTGTTCAAACATTCGTATCGAAGCTAACAACGCTAGCTATTATATGGAACTAAAATATCAAGATTTTGAAACTCAGGTCGAGAGATATGAAGAAATTACCAAATTTGAGGAGGGAGTTGAGAGGAGCCGTTGAGTAAATTAAAATGTTCATACCTGGCTCGTGTGATATCGGATTTTTGTGTTCAAAGATACGTATCGAAGCTAACAACGCTAGCTATTATATGGAACTAAAAAATCAAGATTTTGAAACTCAGGTCGAGAGACATGACGAAATTACCAAATTTGAGGAGGGAGTTGAGAGGAGCCCTTGAGTACATTAAAATGTTCATACCTGGCTCGTGTGATATCGGATTTGTGTGTTCAAACCTGCGAATCGAAGCTAACAACGCTAGCTATTATATGGTATTAAAAAATCAAGATTTTGAAACTCAGGTCGAGAGATATGAAGAAATTAGCAATCTTGAGGAGGGAGTTGAGAGGAGCCCTTGAGTAAATTAAAATGTTCATACCTGGCTCGTGTGATATCGGATTTGTGTGTTCAAACATTCGTATCGAAGCTAACAACGCTAGCTATGATATGGAACTAAATAATCAAGATTTTGAAACTCAGGTCGAGAGATATGAAGAAATTACCAAATTTGAGGAGGGAGTTGAGAGGAGCCGTTGAGTAAATTAAAATGTTCATACCTGGCTCGTGTGATATCGGATTTTTGTGTTCAAAGATACGTATCGAAGCTAACAACGCTAGCTATTATATGGAACTAAAAAATCAAGATTTTGAAACTCAGGTCGAGAGACATGACGAAATTACCTAATTTGAGGAGTGAGTTGAGAAGACCTAGTAGGTAAATTAAAATGTTCATACCTGGCTTGTATGATATCGGATTTTTTTGTTCAAACATGCGAATCGAAGCTAACAACGCTAGCTCTGATATGAAATTAAAAAATCAAGATTTTGAAACTCAGGTCGAGAGACATGACGAAATTACCTAATTTGAAGAGTGTGTTGAGAAGAGGTAGTATGTAAATTACAATGTTCATACATGGCTCGTGTGATATCGGATTTTTGTGTTCAAACATTCGAATCGAAGCTAACAACACTAGCTATTATATGAAACTAAAAAATCAAGATTTTCAAACTCAGGTCGAGAGATATGAAGAAATTACCAAATTTGAGGAGGGAGTTGAGAGGAGCCCTTGAGTAAATTAAAATGTTTATACCTGGGTCGTGTGATATCGGATTTGTGTGTTCAAACATACGTATCGAAGCTAACAACGCTAGCTATTATATGGAACTAAAAAATCAAGATTTTGAAACTCAGGTCGAGAGACATGACGAAATTACCAAATTTGAGGAGGGAGTTGGGAAGAGTTAGTAGGTAAATTACAATGTTCATACCTGGCGCGTGTGATATCGGATTTGTGTGTTCAAACATTCGTATCGAAGCTAACAACGCTAGCTATTATATGGAACTAAATAATCAAGATTTTGAAACTCAGGTCGAGAGATATGAAGAAATTACCAAATTTGAGGAGGGAGTTGGGAGGAGCCCTTGAGTAAATTAAAATGTTCATACCTGGCGAGTGTGATATCGGATTTCTGTGTTCAAACCTGCGAATCGAAGCTAACAACGCTAGCTATTATATGGTATTAAAAAATCAAGATTTTGAAACTCAGGTCAAGAGATATGAAGATATTAGCAAACCTGAGGAGGGAGTAGAGAGGAGCCCTTGAGTAAATTAAAATGTTTATACCTGGGTCGTGTGATATCGGATTTGTGTGTTCAAACATTCGTATCGAAGCTAACAACGCTAGCTATTATATGGAACTAAAAAATCAAGATTTTGAAACTCAGGTCGAGAGATATGAAGAAATTACCAAATTTGAGGAGGGAGTTGAGAGGAGCCCTTGAGTAAATTAAACTGTTCATACCTGGCTCGTGTGATATCGGATTTTTGTGTTCAAACATACGTATCGAAGCTAACAACGCTAGCTATGATATGGGACTAAAAAATCAAGATTTTGAAACTCAGGTCGAGAGATATGAAGAAATTAGCAATCTTGAGGAGGGAGTTGAGAGGAGCCCTTGAGTAAATTAAAATGTTCATACCTGGATCGCGTGCTATCGGATTTGTGTGTTCAAACATTCGTATCGAAGCTAACAACGCTAGCTATGATATGGAACTAAATAATCAAGATTTTGAAACTCAGGTCGAGAGATATGAAGAAATTAGCAATCTTGAGGAGGGAGTTGAGAGGAGCCCTTGAGTAAATTAAAATGTTCATACCTGGCTCGTGTGATATCGGAATTTTGTGTTCAAACCTGCGAATCGAAGCTAACAACGCTAGCTATTATATGGTATTCAAAAATCAAGATTTTGAAACTCAGGTCGAGAGATATGAAGAAATTACCAAATTTGAGGAGGGAGTTGAGAGGAGCCCTTGAGTAAATTAAAATGTTTATACCTGGGTCGTGTGATATCGGATTTGTGTGTTCAAACATACGTATCGAAGCTAACAACGCTAGCTATTATATGGAACTAAAAAATCAAGATTTTGAAACTCAGGTCGAGAGACATGACGAAATTACCAAATTTGAGGAGGGAGTTGAGAGGAGCCCTTGAGTAAATTAAAATGTTCATACCTGGATCGCGTGCTATCGGATTTGTGTGTTCAAACATTCGTATCGAAGCTAACAACGCTAGCTATGATATGGAACTAAATAATCAAGATTTTGAAACTCAGGTCGAGAGATATGAAGAAATTAGCAATCTTGAGGAGGGAGTTGAGAGGAGCCCTTGAGTAAATTAAAATGTTCATACCTGGCTCGTGTGATATCGGAATTTTGTGTTCAAACCTGCGAATCGAAGCTAACAACGCTAGCTATTATATGGTATTCAAAAATCAAGATTTTGAAACTCAGGTCGAGAGATATGAAGAAATTACCAAATTTGAGGAGGGAGTTGAGAGGAGCCCTTGAGTAAATTAAAATGTTTATACCTGGGTCGTGTGATATCGGATTTGTGTGTTCAAACATACGTATCGAAGCTAACAACGCTAGCTATTATATGGAACTAAAAAATCAAGATTTTGAAACTCAGGTCGAGAGACATGACGAAATTACCAAATTTGAGGAGGGAGTTGAGAGGAGCCCTTGAGTACATTAAAATGTTCATACCTGGCTCGTGTGATATCGGATTTGTGTGTTCAAACCTGCGAATCGAAGCTAAGAACGCTAGCTATTATATGGTATTAAAAAATCAAGATTTTGAAACTCAGGTCGAGAGATATGAAGAAATTTGCAATCTTGAGGAGGGAGTTGAGAGGAGCCCTTGAGTAAATTAAAATGTTCATACCTGGCTCGTGTGATATCGGATTTGTGTGTTCAAACATTCGTATCGAAGCTAACAACGCTAGCTATTATATGGAACTAAATTACCAAATTTGAGGAGGGAGTTGAGAGGAACCCTTGAGTACATTAAAATGTTCATACCTGGCTCGTGTGATATCGGATTTGTGTGTTCAAACCTGCGAATCGAAGCTAACAACGCTAGCTATTATATGGTATTAAAAAATCAAGATTTTGAAACTCAGGTCGAGAGATATGAAGAAATTAGCAATCTTGAGGAGGGAGTTGAGAGGAGCCCTTGAGTAAATTAAAATGTTCATACCTGGCTCGTGTGATATCGGATTTGTGTGTTCAAACATGCGAATCGAAGCTAACAACGCTAGGTATTATATGGAACTAAAAAATCAAGATTTTGAAACTCAGGTCGAGAGACATGAAGAAATTAGCAATCTTGAGGAGGGAGTTGAGAGGAGCCCTTGAGTAAATTAAAATGTTCATACCTAGCTCGTGTGATATCGGATGTTTGTGTTCAAACATTCGTATCGAATCTAACAACGCTAGCTATTATATGGTATTAAAAAATCAAGATTTTGAAACTCAGGTCGAGAGATATGAAGAAATTAGCAATCTTGAGGAGGGAGTTGAGAGGAGCCCTTGAGTAAATTAAAATGTTCATACCTGGCTCGTGTGATATCGGATTTTTGTGTTCAAACATACGTATCGAAGCTAACAACGCTAGCTATTATATGGAACTAAAAAATCAAGATTTTGAAACTCAGGTCGAGAGACATGACGAAATTACCAAATTTGAGGAGGGAGTTGAGAGGAGCCCTTGAGTACATTAAAATGTTCATACCTGGCTCGTGTCATATCGGATTTGTGTGTTCAAACCTGCGAATCGAAGCTAACAACGCTAGCTATTATATGGTATTAAAAAATCAAGATTTTGAAACTCAGGTCGAGAGATATGAAGAAATTAGCAATCTTGAGGAGGGAGTTGAGAGGAGCCCTTGAGTAAATTAAAATGTTCATACCTGGCTCGTGTGATATCGGATTTGTGTGTTCAAACATGCGAATCGAAGCAAACAACGCTAGCTATTATATGGAACTAAAAAATCAAGATTTTAAAACTCAGGTCGAGAGATATGAAGAAATTAGCAATCTTGAGGAGGGAGTTGAGAGGAGCTCTTGAGTAAATTAAAATGTTCATACCTAGCTCGTGTGATATCGGATGTTTGTGTTCAAACATTCGTATCGAATCTAACAACGCTAGCTATTATATGGTATTAAAAAATCAAGATTTTGAAACTCAGGTCGAGAGATATGAAGAAATTAGCAATCTTGAGGAGGTAGTTGAGAGGAGCCCTTGAGTAAATTAAAATGTTCATACCTGGCTCGTGTGATATCGGATTTGTGTGTTCAAACATGCGAATCGAAGCTAACAACGCTAGCTATTATATGGAACTAAATAATCAAGATTTTGAAACTCAGGTCGAGAGATATGAAGAAATTACCAAATTTGAGGAGGGAGTTGGGAGGAGTCCTTGAGTAAATTAAAATGTTCATACCTGGCTCGTGTGATATCGGATGATTGTGTTCAAACATACGTATCGAAGCTAACAACGCTAGTTATTATATGGAACTAGAAAATCAAGATTTTGAAACTCAGGTCGAGAGACATGACGAAATTACCAAATTTGAGGAGGGAGTTGAGAGGAGCCCTTGAGTAAATTAAAATGTTCATACCTGGCTCGTGTGATATCGGATTTTTGTGTTCAAACATACGTATCGAAGCTAACAACGCTAGCTATTATATGGAACTAAAAAATCAAGATTTTGAAACTCAGGTCGAGAGCAAAGACGAAATTACCAAATTTGAGGAGGGAGTTGAGAGGAGCCCTTGAGTAAATTAAAATGTTCATACCTGGCTCGCGTGATATCGGATGTTTGTGTTCAAACATTCGTATCGAAGCTAACAACGCTAGCTATTATATGGAACTCAAAAATCAAGATTTTGAAACTCAGGTCGAGAGATATGAAGAAGTTACCAAATTTGAGGAGGGAGTTGAGAGGATCCCTTGAGTAAATTAAAATGTTCATACCTGGCTCGTGTGATATCGGATTTTTGTGTTCAAAGATACGTATCGAAGCTAACAACGCTAGCTATTATATGGAACTAAAAAATCAAGATTTTGAAACTCAGGTCGAGAGACATGACGAAATTACCAAATTTGAGGAGGGAGTTGAGAGGAGCCCTTGAGTACAATAAAATGTTCATACCTGGCTCGTGTGATATCGGATTTGTGTGTTCAAACCTGCGAATCGAAGCTAACAACGCTAGCTATTATATGGTATTAAAAAATCAAGATTTTGAAACTCAGGTCGAGAGATATGAAGAAATTAGCAATCTTGAGGAGGGAGTTGAGAGGAGCCCTTGAGTAAATTAAAATGTTCATACCTGGCTCGTGTGATATCGGATTTGTGTGTTCAAACATTCGTATCGAAGCTAACAACGCTAGTTATTATATGGAACTAGAAAATCAAGATTTTGAAACTCAGGTCGAGAGACATGACGAAATTACCAAATTTGAGGAGGGAGTTGAGAGGAGCCCTTGAGTAAATTAAAATGTTCATACCTGGCTCGTGTGATATCGGATTTGTGTGTTCAAACATGCGAATCGAAGCTAACAACGCTAGCTATTATATGGAACTAAATAATCAAGATTTTGAAACTCAGGTCGAGAGATATGAAGAAATTACCAAATTTGAGGAGGGAGTTGGGAGGAGTCCTTGAGTAAATTAAAATGTTCATACCTGGCTCGCGTGATATCGGATTTTTGTGTTCAAACATGCGAATAGAAGCTAACAACGCTAGCTATGATATGGAACTAAATAATCAAGATTTTGAAACTAAGGTCGAGAGATATGAAGAAATTAGCAATCTTGAGGAGGGAGTTGAGAGGAGCTCTTGAGTAAATTAAAATGTTCATACCTAGCTCGTGTGATATCGGATGTTTGTGTTCAAACATACGTATCGAAGCTAACAACGCTAGTTATTATATGGAACTAGAAAATCAAGATTTTGAAACTCAGGTCGAGAGACATGACGAAATTACCAAATTTGAGGAGGGCATTGAGAGGAGCCCTTGAGTAAATTAAAATGTTCATACCTGGCCTGTGTGATATCGGATTTTTGTGTTCAAACATTTGTATCGAAGCTAACAACTCTAGCTATTATATGGAACTAAATAATCAAGATTTTAAAACTCAGGTCGAGAGATATGAAGAAATTAGCAAACTTGAGGAGGGAGTTGAGAGGAGCCCTTGAGTAAATTAGAATGTTCATACCTGGGTCGTGTGATATCGGATTTGTGTGTTCAAACATTCGTATCGAAGCTAACAACGCTAGCTATTATATGGAACTAAATAATCAAGATTTTGAAACTAAGGTCGAGAGACATGACGAAATTACCAAATTTGAGGAGGGAGTTGAGAGGAGCCCTTGAGTAAATTAAAATGTTCATACCTGGCGCGTGTGATATCGGATTTTTGTGTTCAAACATGCGAATCGAAGCTAACAACGCTAGCTATTATATGGGACTAAAAAATCAAGATTTTGAAATTCAGGTCTAGAGATTTGAAGAAATTACCAAATTTGAGGAGGGCATTGAGAGGAGCCCTTGAGTAAATTAAAATGTTCATACCTGGCTCGTGTGATATCGAATTTTTGTGTTCAAACATGCGAATCGAAGCTAACAACGCTAGCTATGATATGGAATTAAAAAACCAAAATTTGAAACTCAGATCGAGAGACATGACGAAATTACCAAATTTGAGGAGGGAGTTGGGGAGAGCTAGTAGGTAAATTACAATGTTTATACCTGGCGCGTGTGATATCGGATTTTTGTGTTCAAACATGCGAATCGAAGCTAACAACGCTAGCTATTATATGGAACTAAAAAATCAAGATTTTAAAACTCAGGTCGAGAGACATGACGAAATTACCTAATTTGAGGAGTGAGTTGAGAAGACCTAGTAGGTAAATAAAAATGTTCATACGTGGCTTGTATGATATCGGATTTTTGTGTTCAAACATGCGAATCGAAGCTAACAACGCTAGCTATGATATGGAATTAAAAAACCAAGATTGTGAAACTCAGATCGAGAGACATGACGAAATTACCAAATTTGAGGAGGGAGTTGGGGAGAGCTAGTAGGTAAATTACAATGTTTATACCTGGCGCGTGTGATATCGGATTTTTGTGTTCAAACATGCGAATCGAAGCTAACAACGCTAGCTATTATATGGAACTAAAAAATCAAGATTTTGAAACTCAGGTCGAGAGACATGACGAAATTACCTAATTTGAGGAGTGAGTTGAGAAGACCTAGTAGGTAAATTAAAATGTTCATACCTGGCTTGTATGATATCGGATTTTTGTGTTCAAACATGCGAATCGAAGCTAACAACGCTAGCTCTGATATGAAATTAAAAAATCAAGATTTTGAAACTCAGGTCGAGAGACATGACGAAATTACCTAATTTGAAGAGTGTGTTGAGAAGAGGTAGTATGTAAATTACAATGTTCATACATGGCTCGTGTGATATCGGATTTTTGTGTTCAAACATTCGAATCGAAGCTAACAACACTAGCTATTATATGGAACTAAAAAATCAAGATTTTGAAACTCAGGCCGAGAGATATGAAGAAATTAGCAATCTTGAGGAGGGAGTTGAGAGGAGCCCTTGAGTAAATTAAAATGTTCATACCTGGCTCGTGTCATATCGGATTTTTGTGTTCAAACATGCGAATCGAAGCTAACAACGCTAGCTATGATATGAAATTAAAAAACCAAGATTGTGAAACTCAGACCGAGAGAGATGACGAAATTACCAAATTTGAGGAGGGAGTTGGGAAGAGTTAGTAGGTAAATTACAATGTTCATACCTGGCGCGTGTGATATCGGATTTGTGTGTTCAAACATTCGTTTCGAAGCTAACAACGCTAGCTATTATATGGAACTAAATAATCAAGATTTTGAAACTCAGGTCGAGAGATATGAAGAAATTACCAAATTTGAGGAGGGAGTTGGGAGGAGCCCTTGAGTAAATTAAAATGTTCATACCTGGCGAGTGTGATATCGGATTTCTGTGTTCAAACCTGCGAATCGAAGCTAACAACGCTAGCTATTATATGGTATTAAAAAATCAAGATTTTGAAACTCAGGTCAAGAGATATGAAGATATTAGCAAACCTGAGGAGGGAGTAGAGAGGAGCCCTTGAGTAAATTAAAATGTTTATACCTGGGTCGTGTGATATCGGATTTGTGTGTTCAAACATTCGTATCGAAGCTAACAACGCTAGCTATTATATGGAACTAAAAAATCAAGATTTTGAAACTCAGGTCGAGAGATATGAAGAAATTACCAAATTTGAGGAGGGAGTTGAGAGGAGCCCTTGAGTAAATTAAACTGTTCATACCTGGCTCGTGTGATATCGGATTTTTGTGTTCAAACATACGTATCGAAGCTAACAACGCTAGCTATGATATGGGACTAAAAAATCAAGATTTTGAAACTCAGGTCGAGAGACATGACGAAATTACCAAATTTGAGGAGGGAGTTGAGAGGAGCCCTTGAGTAAATTAAAATGTTCATACCTGGATCGTGTGATATCGGATTTGTGTGTTCAAACATGCGAATCGAAGCAAACAACGCTAGCTATTATATGGAACTAGAAAATCAAGATTTTGAAACTCAGGTCGAGAGATATGAAGAAATTAGCAATCTTGAGGAGGGAGTTGAGAGGAGCTCTTGAGTAAATTAAAATGTTCATACCTAGCTCGTGTGATATCGGATGTTTGTGTTCAAACATTCGTATCGAAGCTAACAACGCTAGCTATTATATGGAACTAAAATATCAAGATTTTGAAACTCAGGTCGAGAGATATGAAGAAATTACCAAATTTGAGGAGGGAGTTGAGAGGAGCCGTTGAGTAAATTAAAATGTTCATACCTGGCTCGTGTGATATCGGATTTTTGTGTTCAAAGATACGTATCGAAGCTAACAACGCTAGCTATTATATGGAACTAAAAAATCAAGATTTTGAAACTCAGGTCGAGAGACATGACGAAATTACCAAATTTGAGGAGGGAGTTGAGAGGAGCCCTTGAGTACATTAAAATGTTCATACCTGGCTCGTGTGATATCGGATTTGTGTGTTCAAACCTGCGAATCGAAGCTAACAACGCTAGCTATTATATGGTATTAAAAAATCAAGATTTTGAAACTCAGGTCGAGAGATATGAAGAAATTAGCAATCTTGAGGAGGGAGTTGAGAGGAGCCCTTGAGTAAATTAAAATGTTCATACCTGGCTCGTGTGATATCGGATTTGTGTGTTCAAACATTCGTATCGAAGCTAACAACGCTAGCTATGATATGGAACTAAATAATCAAGATTTTGAAACTCAGGTCGAGAGATATGAAGAAATTACCAAATTTGAGGAGGGAGTTGAGAGGAGCCGTTGAGTAAATTAAAATGTTCATACCTGGCTCGTGTGATATCGGATTTTTGTGTTCAAAGATACGTATCGAAGCTAACAACGCTAGCTATTATATGGAACTAAAAAATCAAGATTTTGAAACTCAGGTCGAGAGACATGACGAAATTACCTAATTTGAGGAGTGAGTTGAGAAGACCTAGTAGGTAAATTAAAATGTTCATACCTGGCTTGTATGATATCGGATTTTTGTGTTCAAACATGCGAATCGAAGCTAACAACGCTAGCTCTGATATGAAATTAAAAAATCAAGATTTTGAAACTCAGGTCGAGAGACATGACGAAATTACCTAATTTGAAGAGTGTGTTGAGAAGAGGTAGTATGTAAATTACAATGTTCATACATGGCTCGTGTGATATCGGATTTGTGTGTTCAAACATTCGAATCGAAGCTAACAACACTAGCTATTATATGGAACTAAAAAATCAAGATTTTCAAACTCAGGTCGAGAGATATGAAGAAATTACCAAATTTGAGGAGGGAGTTGAGAGGAGCCCTTGAGTAAATTAAAATGTTTATACCTGGGTCGTGTGATATCGGATTTGTGTGTTCAAACATACGTATCGAAGCTAACAACGCTAGCTATTATATGGAACTAAAAAATCAAGATTTTGAAACTCAGGTCGAGAGACATGACGAAATTACCAAATTTGAGGAGGGAGTTGAGAGGAGCCCTTGAGTACATTAAAATGTTCATACCTGGCTCGTGTGATATCGGATTTGTGTGTTCAAACCTGCGAATCGAAGCTAAGAACGCTAGCTATTATATGGTATTAAAAAATCAAGATTTTGAAACTCAGGTCGAGAGATATGAAGAAATTTGCAATCTTGAGGAGGGAGTTGAGAGGAGCCCTTGAGTAAATTAAAATGTTCATACCTGGCTCGTGTGATATCGGATTTGTGTGTTCAAACATTCGTATCGAAGCTAACAACGCTAGCTATTATATGGAACTAAATTACCAAATTTGAGGAGGGAGTTGAGAGGAACCCTTGAGTACATTAAAATGTTCATACCTGGCTCGTGTGATATCGGATTTGTGTGTTCAAACCTGCGAATCGAACCTAACAACGCTAGCTATTATATGGTATTAAAAAATCAAGATTTTGAAACTCAGGTCGAGAGATATGAAGAAATTAGCAATCTTGAGGAGGGAGTTGAGAGGAGCCCTTGAGTAAATTAAAATGTTCATACCTGGCTCGTGTGATATCGGATTTGTGTGTTCAAACATGCGAATCGAAGCTAACAACGCTAGCTATTATATGGAACTAAAAAATCAAGATTTTGAAACTCAGGTCGAGAGACATGAAGAAATTAGCAATCTTGAGGAGGGAGTTGAGAGGAGCCCTTGAGTAAATTAAAATGTTCATACCTAGCTCGTGTGATATCGGATGTTTGTGTTCAAACATTCGTATCGAATCTAACAACGCTAACTATTATATGGAACTCAAAAATCAAGATTTTGAAACTCAGGTCGAGAGATATAAAGAAGTTACCAAATTTGAGGAGGGAGTTGAGAGGAGCCCTTGAGTAAATTAAAATGTTCATACCTGGCTCGTGTGATATCGGATTTGTGTGTTCAAACATTCGCATCGAAGCTAACAACGCTTGCTATTATATGGAACTAAAAAATCAAGATTTTGAAACTCAGGTCGAGAGACATGACGAAATTACCAAATTTGAGGAGGGAGTTGAGAGGAGCCCTTGAGTAAATTAAAATGTTCATACCTGGCTCGCGTGCTATCGGATTTGTGTGTTCAAACATTCGTATCGAAGCTAACAACGCTAGCTATTATATGGAACTAAAAAATCAAGATTTTGAAACTCAGATCGAGAGATATGAAGAAATTTGCAATCTTGAGGAGGGAGTTGACAGGAGCCCTTGAGTACATTAAAATGTTCATACCTGGCTCGTGTGATATCGGATTTGTGTGTTCAAACCTGCGAATCGAAGCTAACAACGCTAGCTATTATATGGTATTAAAAAATCAAGATTTTGAAACTCAGGTCGAGAGATATGAAGAAATTAGCAATCTTGAGGAGGGAGTTGAGAGGAGCCCTTGAGTAAATTAAAATGTTCATACCTGGCTCGTGTGATATCGGATTTGTGTGTTCAAACATGCGAATCGAAGCAAACAACGCTAGCTATTATATGGAACTAAAAAATCAAGATTTTGAAACTCAGGTCAAGAGATATGAAGAAATTACCAAATTTGAGGAGGGAGTTGGGATGAGCCCTTGAGTAAATTAAAATGTTCATACCTGGCTTGTGTGATATCGGATTTTTGTGTTCAAAGATACGTATCGAAGCTAACAACGCTAGCTATTATATGGAACTAAAAAATCAAGATTTTGAAACTCAGGTCGAGAGACATGACGAAATTACCAAATTTGAGGTGGGACTTGGGAGGAGCCCTTGAGTACATTAAAATGTTCATACCTGGCTCGTGTGATATCGGATTTGTGTGTTCAAACCTGCGAATCGAAGCTAACAACGCTAGCTATTATATGGTATTAAAAAATCAAGATTTTGAAACTCAGGTCGAGAGATATGAAGAAATTAGCAATCTTGAGGAGGGAGTTGAGAGGAGCCCTTGAGTAAATTAAAATGTTCATACCTGGCTCGTGTGATATCGGATTTGTGTGTTCAAACATTCGTATCGAAGCTAACAACGCTAGCTATGATATAGAACTAAATAATCAAGATTTTGAAACTCAGGTCGAGAGATATGAAGAAATTAGCAATCTTGAGGAGGGAGTTGAGAGGAGCTCTGGAGTAAATTAAAATGTTCATACCTAGCTCGTGTGATATCGGATGTTTGTGTTCAAACATTCGTATCGAATCTAACAACGCTAGCTATTATATGGTATTAAAAAATCAAGATTTTGAAACTCAGGTCGAGAGATATGAAGAAATTAGCAATCTTGAGGAGGGAGTTGAGAGGAGCCCTTGAGTAAATTAAAATGTTCATACCTGGCTCGTGTGATATCGGATTTGTGTGTTCAAACATTCGTATCGAAGCTAACAACGCTAGCTATGATATAGAACTAAATAATCAAGATTTTGAAACTCAGGTCGAGAGATATGAAGAAATTAGCAAACCTGAGGAGGGAGTTGAGAGGAGCCCTTGAGTAAATTAAAATGTTTATACCTGGGTCGTGTGATATCGGATTTGTGTGTTCAAACATTCGTATCGAAGCTAACAACGCTAGCTATTATATGGAACTAAATAATCAAGATTTTGAAACTCAGGTCGAGAGAAATGAAGAAATTACCAAATTTGAGGAGGGAGTTGAGAGGAGCCCTTGAGTAAATTAAAATGTTCATACCTGGCTCGTGTGATATCGGATTTGTGTGTTCAAACATGCGAATCGAAGCTAACAACGCTAGCTATGATATGGAACTAAATAATCAAGATTTTGAAACTCAGGTCGAGAGATGTGAAGAAATTACCAAATTTGAGGAGCGAGTTGAGAGGAGCCCTTGAGTAAATTAAAATGTTCATACCTGGCTCGTGTGATATCGGATTTTTGTGTTCAAAGATACGTATCGAAGCTAACAACGCTAGCTATTATATGGAACTAAAAAATCAAGATTTTGAAACTCAGGTCGAGAGACATGACGAAATTACCAAATTTGAGGAGGGAGTTGAGAGGAGCCCTTGAGTACATTAAAATGTTCATACCTGGCTCGTGTGATATCGGATTTGTGTGTTCAAACCTGCGAATCGAAGCTAACAACGCTAGCTATTATATGGTATTAAAAAACCAAGATTTTGAAACTCAGGTCGAGAGATATGAAGAAATTAGCAATCTTGAGGAGGGAGTTGAGAGGAGCCCTTGAGTAAATTAAAATGTTCATACCTGGCTCGTGTGATATCGGATTTGTGTGTTCAAACATTCGTATCGAAGCTAACAACGCTAGCTATTATATGGAACTAAATAATCAAGATTTTGAAACTCAGGTCGAGAGATATGAAGAAATTACCAAATTTGAGGAGGGAGTTGAGAGGAGCCCTTGAGTAAATTAAAATGTTCATACCTGGCTCGTGTGATATCGGATTTGTGTGTTCAAACATACGTATCGAAGCTAACAACGCTAGCTATTATATGGACCTAAAAAATCAAGATTTTGAAACTCAGGTCGAGAGACATGACGAAATTACCAAATTTGAGGAGGGAGTTGAGAGGAGCCCTTGAGTAAATTAAAATGTTCATACCTGGCTCGTGTGATATCGGATTTGTGTGTTCAAACATGCGAATCGAAGCAAACAACGCTAGCTATTATATGGAACTAAAAAATCAAGATTTTGAAACTCAGGTCGAGAGATATGAAGAAATTACCAAATTTGAGGAGGGAGTTGGGAGGAGCCCTTGAGTAAATTAAAATGTTCATACCTGGCTCGTGTGATATCGGATTTTTGTGTTCAAAGATACGTATCGAAGCTAACAACGCTAGCTATTATATGGTATTAAAAAATCAAGATTTTGAAACTCAGGTCGAGAGATATGAAGATATTACCAAACCTGAGGAGGGAGTTGAGAGGAGCTCTGGAGTAAATTAAAATGTTCATACCTAGCTCGTGTGATATCGGATGTTTGTGTTCAAACATTCGTATCGAATCTAACAACGCTAGCTATTATATGGAACTAAAAAATCAAGATTTTGAAACTCAGGTCGAGAGATATGAAGAAATTAGCAATCTTGAGGAGGGAGTTGAGAGGAACCCTTGAGTAAATTAAAATGTTCATACCTGGCTCGTGTGATATCGGATTTGTGTGTTCAAACCTGCGAATCGAAGCTAACAACGCTAGCTATTATATGGTATTAAAAAATCAAGATTTTGAAACTCAGGTCGAGAGATATGAAGAAATTAGCAATCTTGAGGAGGGAGTTGAGAGGAGCCCTTGAGTAAATTAAAATGTTCATACCTGGCTCGTGTGATATCGGATTTGTGTGTTCAAACATGCGAATCGAAGCTAACAACGCTAGCTATTATATGGAACTAAAAAATCAAGATTTTGAAACTCAGGTCGAGAGACATGAAGAAATTAGCAATCTTGAGGAGGGAGTTGAGAGGAGCCCTTGAGTAAATTAAAATGTTCATACCTAGCTCGTGTGATATCGGATGTTTGTGTTCAAACATTCGTATCGAATCTAACAACGCTAACTATTATATGGAACTCAAAAATCAAGATTTTGAAACTCAGGTCGAGAGATATGAAGAAGTTACCAAATTTGAGGAGGGAGTTGAGAGGAGCCCTTGAGTAAATTAAAATGTTCATACCTGGCTCGTGTGATATCGGATTTGTGTGTTCAAACATTCGTATCGAAGCTAACAACGCTTGCTATTATATGGAACTAAAAAATCAAGATTTTGAAACTCAGGTCGAGAGACATGACGAAATTACCAAATTTGAGGAGGGAGTTGAGAGGAGCCCTTGAGTAAATTAAAATGTTCATACCTGGCTCGCGTGCTATCGGATTTGTGTGTTCAAACATTCGTATCGAAGCTAACAACGCTAGCTATTATATGGAACTAAAAAATCAAGATTTTGAAACTCAGATCGAGAGATATGAAGAAATTTGCAATCTTGAGGAGGGAGTTGACAGGAGCCCTTGAGTACATTAAAATGTTCATACCTGGCTCGTGTGATATCGGATTTGTGTGTTCAAACCTGCGAATCGAAGCTAACAACGCTAGCTATTATATGGTATTAAAAAATCAAGATTTTGAAACTCAGGTCGAGAGATATGAAGAAATTAGCAATCTTGAGGAGGGAGTTGAGAGGAGCCCTTGAGTAAATTAAAATGTTCATACCTGGCTCGTGTGATATCGGATTTGTGTGTTCAAACATGCGAATCGAAGCTAACAACGCTAGCTATTATATGGAACTAAAAAATCAAGATTTTGAAACTCAGGTCGAGAGACATGAAGAAATTAGCAATCTTGAGGAGGGAGTTGAGAGGAGCCCTTGAGTAAATTAAAATGTTCATACCTAGCTCGTGTGATATCGGATGTTTGTGTTCAAACATTCGTATCGAATCTAACAACGCTAACTATTATATGGAACTCAAAAATCAAGATTTTGAAACTCAGGTCGAGAGATATGAAGAAGTTACCAAATTTGAGGAGGGAGTTGAGAGGAGCCCTTGAGTAAATTAAAATGTTCATACCTGGCTCGTGTGATATCGGATTTGTGTGTTCAAACCTGCGAATCGAAGCTAACAACGCTAGCTATTATATGGTATTACAAAATCAAGATTTTGAAACTCAGGTCGAGAGATATGAAGAAATTAGCAATCTTGAGGAGGGAGTTGAGAGGAGCCCTTGAGTAAATTAAAATGTTCATACCTGGCTCGTGTGATATCGGATTTGTGTGTTCAAACATTCGTATCGAAGCTAACAACGCTAGCTATGATATAGAACTAAATAATCAAGATTTTGAAACTCAGGTCGAGAGATATGAAGAAATTAGCAATCTTGAGGAGGGAGTTGAGAGGAGCTCTGGAGTAAATTAAAATGTTCATACCTAGCTCGTGTGATATCGGATGTTTGTGTTCAAACATTCGTATCGAATCTAACAACGCTAGCTATTATATGGTATTAAAAAATCAAGATTTTGAAACTCAGGTCGAGAGATATGAAGAAATTAGCAATCTTGAGGAGGGAGTTGAGAGGAGCCCTTGAGTAAATTAAAATGTTCATACCTGGCTCGTGTGATATCGGATTTGTGTGTTCAAACATTCGTATCGAAGCTAACAACGCTAGCTATGATATAGAACTAAATAATCAAGATTTTGAAACTCAGGTCGAGAGATATGAAGAAATTAGCAAACCTGAGGAGGGAGTTGAGAGGAGCCCTTGAGTAAATTAAAATGTTTATACCTGGGTCGTGTGATATCGGATTTGTGTGTTCAAACATTCGTATCGAAGCTAACAACGCTAGCTATTATATGGAACTAAATAATCAAGATTTTGAAACTCAGGTCGAGAGAAATGAAGAAATTACCAAATTTGAGGAGGGAGTTGAGAGGAGCCCTTGAGTAAATTAAAATGTTCATACCTGGCTCGTGTGATATCGGATTTGTGTGTTCAAACATGCGAATCGAAGCTAACAACGCTAGCTATGATATGGAACTAAATAATCAAGATTTTGAAACTCAGGTCGAGAGATGTGAAGAAATTACCAAATTTGAGGAGCGAGTTGAGAGGAGCCCTTGAGTAAATTAAAATGTTCATACCTGGCTCGTGTGATATCGGATTTTTGTGTTCAAAGATACGTATCGAAGCTAACAACGCTAGCTATTATATGGAACTAAAAAATCAAGATTTTGAAACTCAGGTCGAGAGACATGACGAAATTACCAAATTTGAGGAGGGAGTTGAGAGGAGCCCTTGAGTACATTAAAATGTTCATACCTGGCTCGTGTGATATCGGATTTGTGTGTTCAAACCTGCGAATCGAAGCTAACAACGCTAGCTATTATATGGTATTAAAAAACCAAGATTTTGAAACTCAGGTCGAGAGATATGAAGAAATTAGCAATCTTGAGGAGGGAGTTGAGAGGAGCCCTTGAGTAAATTAAAATGTTCATACCTGGCTCGTGTGATATCGGATTTGTGTGTTCAAACATTCGTATCGAAGCTAACAACGCTAGCTATTATATGGAACTAAATAATCAAGATTTTGAAACTCAGGTCGAGAGATATGAAGAAATTACCAAATTTGAGGAGGGAGTTGAGAGGAGCCCTTGAGTAAATTAAAATGTTCATACCTGGCTCGTGTGATATCGGATTTGTGTGTTCAAACATACGTATCGAAGCTAACAACGCTAGCTATTATATGGACCTAAAAAATCAAGATTTTGAAACTCAGGTCGAGAGACATGACGAAATTACCAAATTTGAGGAGGGAGTTGAGAGGAGCCCTTGAGTAAATTAAAATGTTCATACCTGGCTCGTGTGATATCGGATTTGTGTGTTCAAACATGCGAATCGAAGCAAACAACGCTAGCTATTATATGGAACTAAAAAATCAAGATTTTGAAACTCAGGTCGAGAGATATGAAGAAATTACCAAATTTGAGGAGGGAGTTGGGAGGAGCCCTTGAGTAAATTAAAATGTTCATACCTGGCTCGTGTGATATCGGATTTTTGTGTTCAAAGATACGTATCGAAGCTAACAACGCTAGCTATTATATGGTATTAAAAAATCAAGATTTTGAAACTCAGGTCGAGAGATATGAAGATATTACCAAACCTGAGGAGGGAGTTGAGAGGAGCTTTGGAGTAAATTAAAATGTTCATACCTAGCTCGTGTGATATCGGATGTTTGTGTTCAAACATTCGTATCGAATCTAACAACGCTAGCTATTATATGGAACTAAAAAATCAAGATTTTGAAACTCAGGTCGAGAGATATGAAGAAATTAGCAATCTTGAGGAGGGAGTTGAGAGGAGCCCTTGAGTAAATTAAAATGTTCATACCTGGCTCGTGTGATATCGGATTTTTGTGTTCAAAGATACGTATCGAAGCTAACAACGCTAGCTATTATATGGAACTAAAAAATCAAGATTTTGAAACTCAGGTCGAGAGACATGACGAAATTACCAAATTTGAGGTGGGAGTTGGGAGGAGCCCTTGAGTACATTAAAATGTTCATACCTGGCTCGTGTGATATCGGATTTGTGTGTTCAAACCTGCGAATCGAAGCTAACAACGCTAGCTATTATATGGTATTAAAAAATCAAGATTTTGAAACTCAGGTCGAGAGATGTGAAGAAATTAGCAATCTTGAGGAGGGAGTTGAGAGGAGCCCTTGAGTAAATTAAAATGTTCATACCTGGCTCGTGTGATATCGGATTTGTGTGTTCAAACATTCGTATCGAAGCTAACAACGCTAGCTATGATATAGAACTAAATAATCAAGATTTTGAAACTCAGGTCGAGAGATATGAAGAAATTAGCAATCTTGAGGAGGGAGTTGAGAGGAGCTCTGGAGTAAATTAAAATGTTCATACCTAGCTCGTGTGATATCGGATGTTTGTGTTCAAACATTCGTATCGAATCTAACAACGCTAGCTATTATATGGTATTAAAAAATCAAGATTTTGAAACTCAGGTCGAGAGATATGAAGAAATTAGCAATCTTGAGGAGGGAGTTGAGAGGAGCCCTTGAGTAAATTAAAATGTTCATACCTGGCTCGTGTGATATCGGATTTGTGTGTTCAAACATTCGTATCGAAGCTAACAACGCTAGCTATGATATAGGACTAAATAATCAAGATTTTGAAACTCAGGTCGAGAGATATGAAGAAATTACCAAATTTGAGGAGGGAGTTGGGAGGAGCCCTTGAGTAAATTAAAATGTTCATACCTGGCTCGTGTGATATCGGATTTTTGTGTTCAAACATACGTATCGAAGCAAACAACGCTAGCTATTATATGGAACTAAAAAATCAAGATTTTGAAACTCAGGTCGAGAGACATGACGAAATTACCAAATTTGAGGTGGGAGTTGGGAGGAGCCCTTGAGTACATTAAAATGTTCATACCTGGCTCGTGTGATATCGGATTTGTGTGTTCAAACATACGTATCGAAGCTAACAACGCTAGCTATTATATGGTATTAAAAAATCAAGATTTTGAAACTCAGGTCGAGAGATATGAAGAAATTAGCAATCTTGAGGAGGGAGTTGAGAGGAGCCATTGAGTAAATTAAAATGTTCATACCTGGCTCGTGTGATATCGGATTTGTGTGTTCAAACATTCGTATCGAAGCTAACAACGCTAGCTATGATATAGAACTAAATAATCAAGATTTTGAAACTCAGGTCGAGAGATATGAAGAAATTAGCAATCTTGAGGAGGGAGTTGAGAGGAGCTCTTGAGTAAATTAAAATGTTCATACCTAGCTCGTGTGATATCGGATGTTTGTGTTCAAACATTCGTATCGAATCTAACAACGCTAGCTATTATATGGTATTAAAAAATCAAGATTTTGAAACTCAGGTCGAGAGATATGAAGAAATTAGCAATCTTGAGGAGGGAGTTGAGAGGAGCCCTTGAGTAAATTAAAATGTTCATACCTGGCTCGTGTGATATCGGATTTGTGTGTTCAAACATTCGTATCGAAGCTAACAACGCTAGCTATGATATAGAACTAAATAATCAAGATTTTGAAACTCAGGTCGAGAGATATGAAGAAATTACCAAATTTGAGGAGGGAGTTGGGAGGAGCCCTTGAGTAAATTAAAATGTTCATACCTAGCTCGTGTGATATCGGATTTTTGTGTTCAAACATACGTATCGAAGCTAACAACGCTAGCTATTATATGGAACTAAAAAATCAAGATTTTGAAACTCAGGTCGAGAGATATGAAGAAATTAGCAATCTTGAGGAGGGAGTTGAGAGGAGCTCTTGAGTAAATTAAAATGTTCATACCTAGCTCGTGTGATATCGGATGTTTGTGTTCAAACATTCGTATCGAAGCTAACAACGCTAGCTATTATATGGAACTCAAAAATCAAGATTTTGAAACTCAGGTCGAGAGATATGAAGAAGTTACCAAATTTGAGGAGGGAGTTGAGAGGAGCCCTTGAGTAAATTAAAATGTTCATACCTGGCTCGTGTGATATCGGATTTGTGTGTTCAAACATTCGTATCGAAGCTAACAACGCTTGCTATTATATGGAACTAAAAAATCAAGATTTTGAAACTCAGGTCGAGAGACATGACGAAATTACCAAATTTGAGGAGGGAGTTGAGAGGAGCCCTTGAGTAAATTAAAATGTTCATACCTGGCTCGCGTGCTATCGGATTTGTGTGTTCAAACATTCGTATCGAAGCTAACAACGCTAGCTATTATATGGAACTAAAAAATCAAGATTTTGAAACTCAGGTCGAGAGATATGAAGAAATTACCAAATTTGAGGAGGGAGTTGGGAGGAGCCCTTGAGTAAATTAAAATGTTCATACCTGGCTCGTGTGATATCGGATTTTTGTGTTCAAAGATACGTATCGAAGCTAACAACGCTAGCTATTATATGGAACTAAAAAATCAAGATTTTGAAACTCAGGTCGAGAGACATGACGAAATTACCAAATTTGAGGTGGGAGTTGGGAGGAGCCCTTGAGTACATTAAAATGTTCATACCTGGCTCGTGTGATATCGGATTTGTGTGTTCAAACCTGCGAATCGAAGCTAACAACGCTAGGTATTATATGGTATTAAAAAATCAAGATTTTGAAACTCAGGTCGAGAGATATGAAGAAATTAGCAATCTTGAGGAGGGAGTTGAGAGGAGCCCTTGAGTAAATTAAAATGTTCATACCTGGCTCGTGTGATATCGGATTTGTGTGTTCAAACATTCGTATCGAAGCTAACAACGCTAGCTATTATATGGAACTAAATAATCAAGATTTTGAAACTCATGTCGAGAGATAGGAAGAAATTACCAACTTTGAGGAGGGAGTTGGGAGGAGGCCTTGCGTAAATTAAAATGTTCATACCTGGCTCGTGTGATATCGGATTTTTGTGTTCAAACATACGCATCGAAGCTAACAACGCTAGCTATTATATTGAACTAAAAAATCAAGATTTTGAAACTCAGGTCGAGAGACATGACGAAATTACCAAATTTGAGGAGCGAGTTGAGAGGAGCCCTTGAGTAAATTAAAATGTTCATACCTGGCTCGTGTGATATCGGATTTTTGTGTTCCAACATTCGTAACGAAGCTAACAACGCTAGCTATTATATGGAACTAAAAAATCAAGATTTTGAAACTCAGGTCGAGAGACATGACGAAATTACCAAATTTGAGGAGGGAGTTGAGAGGAGCCCTTCAGTAAATTAAAATGTTCATACCTGGCTCGCGTGATATCGGATTTTTGTGTTCAAACATGCGAATCGAAGCTAACAACGCTAGCTATGATATGGAACTAAAAAATCAAGATTTTGATACTCAGGTCGAGAGATATGAAGAAATTACCAAATTTGAGGAGGGAGTTGAGAGGAGCCCTTGAGTAAATTAAAATGTTCATACCTGGCTCGTGTGATATCGGATTTTTGTGTTCAAACCTGCGAATCGAAGCTAACAACGCTAGTTATTATATGGTATTAAAAAATCAAGATTTTGAAACTCAGGTCGAGAGATATGAAGATATTACCAAACCTGAGGAGGGAGTTGAGAGGAGCCCTTGAGTAAATTAAAATGTTTATACCTGGGTCGTGTGATATCGGATTTGTGTGTTCAAACATTCCTATCGAAGCTAACAACGCTAGCTATTATATGGAACTAAATAATCAAGATTTTGAAACTCAGGTCGAGAGATATGAAGAAATTAGCAATCTTGAGGAGGGAGTTGAGAGGAGCCCTTGAGTACATTAAAATGTTCATACCTGGCTCGTGTGATATCGGATTTGTGTGTTCAAACCTGCGAATCGAAGCTAAGAACGCTAGCTATTATATGGTATTAAAAAATCAAGATTTTGAAACTCAGATCGAGAGATATGAAGAAATTTGCAATCTTGAGGAGGGAGTTGAGAGGAGCCGTTGAGTAAATTAAAATGTTCATACCTGGCTCGTGTGATATCGGATTTGTGTGTTCAAACATTCGTATCGAAGCTAACAACGCTAGCTATTATATGGTATTAAAAAATCAAGATTTTGAAACTCAGGTCGAGAGATATGAAGAAATTAGCAATCTTGAGGAGGGAGTTGAGAGGAGCCCTTGAGTAAATTAAAATGTTCATACCTGGCTCGTGTGATATCGGATTTGTGTGTTCAAACATGCGAATCGAAGCAAACAACGCTAGCTATTATATGGAACTAAAAAATCAAGATTTTGAAACTCAGGTCGAGAGATATGAAGAAATTACCAAATTTGAGGAGGGAGTTGGGAGGAGCCCTTGAGTAAATTAAAATGTTCATACCTAGCTCGTGTGATATCGGATGTTTGTGTTCAAACATTCGTATCGAAGTTAACAACGCTAGCTATTATATGGAACTAAAAAATCAAGATTTTGAAACTCAGGTCGAGAGATATGAAGAAATTACCAACTTTGAGGAGGGAGTTGGGAGGAGCCCTTGAGTAAATTAAAATGTTCATACCTGGCTCGTGTGATATCGGATTTTTGTGTTCAAACCTGCGAATCGAAGCTAACAACGCTAGTTATTATATGGTATTAAAAAATAGAGATTTTGAAACTCAGGTCGAGAGATATGAAGATATTACCAAACCTGAGGAGGGAGTTGAGAGGAGCCCTTGAGTAAATTAAAATGTTTATACCTGGGTCGTGTGATATCGGATTTGTGTGTTCAAACATTCCTATCGAAGCTAACAACGCTAGCTATTATATGGAACTAAATAATCAAGATTTTGAAACTCAGGTCGAGAGATATGAAGAAATTAGCAATCTTGAGGAGGGAGTTGAGAGGAGCCCTTGAGTACATTAAAATGTTCATACCTGGCTCGTGTGATATCGGATTTGTGTGTTCAAACCTGCGAATCGAAGCTAAGAACGCTAGCTATTATATGGTATTAAAAAATCAAGATTTTGAAACTCAGATCGAGAGATATGAAGAAATTTGCAATCTTGAGGAGGGAGTTGAGAGGAGCCGTTGAGTAAATTAAAATGTTCATACCTGGCTCGTGTGATATCGGATTTGTGTGTTCAAACATTCGTATCGAAGCTAACAACGCTAGCTATTATATGGTATTAAAAAATCAAGATTTTGAAACTCAGGTCGAGAGATATGAAGAAATTAGCAATCTTGAGGAGGGAGTTGAGAGGAGCCCTTGAGTAAATTAAAATGTTCATACCTGGCTCGTGTGATATCGGATTTGTGTGTTCAAACATGCGAATCGAAGCAAACAACGCTAGCTATTATATGGAACTAAAAAATCAAGATTTTGAAACTCAGGTCGAGAGATATGAAGAAATTACCAAATTTGAGGAGGGAGTTGGGAGGAGCCCTTGAGTAAATTAAAATGTTCATACCTAGCTCGTGTGATATCGGATGTTTGTGTTCAAACATTCGTATCGAAGTTAACAACGCTAGCTATTATATGGAACTAAAAAATCAAGATTTTGAAACTCAGGTCGAGAGATATGAAGAAATTACCAACTTTGAGGAGGGAGTTGGGAGGAGCCCTTGAGTAAATTAAAATGTTCATACCTGGCTCGTGTGATATCGGATTTTTGTGTTCAAACCTGCGAATCGAAGCTAACAACGCTAGTTATTATATGGTATTAAAAAATCAAGATTTTGAAACTCAGGTCGAGAGATATGAAGATATTACCAAACCTGAGGAGGGAGTTGAGAGGAGCCCTTGAGTAAATTAAAATGTTTATACCTGGGTCGTGTGATATCGGATTTGTGTGTTCAAACATTCCTATCGAAGCTAACAACGCTAGCTATGATATGGAACTAAAAAATCAAGATTTTGAAACTCAGGTCGAGAGATATGAAGAAATTACCAAATTTGAGGAGGGAGTTGAGAGGAGCCCTTGAGTAAATTAAAATGTTCATACCTGGCTCGTGTGATATCGGATTTTTGTGTTCAAACCTGCGAATCGAAGCTAAGAACGCTAGTTATAATATGGTATTAAAAAATCAAGATTTTGAAACTCAGGTCGAGAGATATGAAGATATTACCAAACCTGAGGAGGGAGTTGAGAGGAGCCCTTGAGTAAATTAAAATGTTTATACCTGGCTCGTGTGATATCGGATTTGTGTGTTCAAACATTCGTATCGAAGCTAACAATGCTAGCTATTATATGGAACTAAATAATCAAGATTTTGAAACTCAGGTCGAGAGATATGAAGAAATTAGCAATCTTGAGGAGGGAGTTGAGAGGAGCCCTTGAGTAAATTAAAATGTTCATACCTGGCTCGTGTGATATCGGATTTTTGTGTTCAAACATTCGTATCGAAGCTAACAACGCTAGCTATTATATGGAACTAAATAATCAAGATTTTGAAACTCAGGTCGAGAGATATGAAGAAATTACCAAATTTGAGGAGGGAGTTGGGAGGAGCCCTTGAGTAAATTAAAATGTTCATACCTGGCTCGTGTGATATCGGATTTTTGTGTTCAAAGATACGTATCGAAGCTAACAACGCTAGCTATTATATGGAACTAAAAAATCAAGATTTTGAAACTCAGGTCGAGAGACATGACGAAATTACCAAATTTGAGGTGGGAGTTGGGAGGAGCCCTTGAGTAAATTAAAATGTTCATACCTGGCTCGTGTGATATCGGATTTGTGTGTTCAAACCTGCGAATCGAAGCTAACAACGCTAGCTATGATATAGAACTAAATAATCAAGATTTTGAAACTCAGGTCGAGAGATATGAAGAAATTACCAAATTTGAGGAGGGAGTTGGGAGGAGCCCTTGAGTAAATTAAAATGTTCATACCTAGCTCGTGTGATATCGGATGTTTGTGTTCAAACATTCGTATCGAATCTAACAACGCTAGCTATTATATGGTATTAAAAAATCAAGATTTTGAAACTCAGGTCGAGAGATATGAAGAAATTAGCAATCTTGAGGAGGGAGTTGAGAGGAGCCCTTGAGTAAATTAAAATGTTCATACCTGGCTCGTGTGATATCGGATTTGTGTGTTCAAACATTCGTATCGAAGCTAACAACGCTAGCTATGATATAGAACTAAATAATCAAGATTTTGAAACTCAGGTCGAGAGATATGAAGAAATTAGCAATCTTGAGGAGGGAGTTGAGAGGAGCCCTTGAGTAAATTAAAATGTTCATACCTGGCTCGTGTGATATCGGATTTGTGTGTTCAAACATTCGTATCGAAGCTAACAACGCTAGCTATGATATAGAACTAAATAATCAAGATTTTGAAACTCAGGTCGAGAGATATGAAGAAATTACCAAATTTGAGGAGGGAGTTGGGAGGAGCCCTTGAGTAAATTAAAATGTTCATACCTAGCTCGTGTGATATCGGATTTTTGTGTTCAAACATACGTATCGAAGCTAACAACGCTAGCTATTATATGGAACTAAAAAATCAAGATTTTGAAACTCAGGTCGAGAGATATGAAGAAATTAGCAATCTTGAGGAGGGAGTTGAGAGGAGCTCTTGAGTAAATTAAAATGTTCATACCTAGCTCGTGTGATATCGGATGTTTGTGTTCAAACATTCGTATCGAAGCTAACAACGCTAGCTATTATATGGAACTCAAAAATCAAGATTTTGAAACTCAGGTCGAGAGATATGAAGAAGTTACCAAATTTGAGGAGGGAGTTGAGAGGAGCCCTTGAGTAAATTAAAATGTTCATACCTGGCTCGTGTGATATCGGATTTGTGTGTTCAAACATTCGTATCGAAGCTAACAACGCTTACTATTATATGGAACTAAAAAATCAAGATTTTGAAACTCAGGTCGAGAGACATGACGAAATTACCAAATTTGAGGAGGGAGTTGAGAGGAGCCCTTGAGTAAATTAAAATGTTCATACCTGGCTCGCGTGCTATCGGATTTGTGTGTTCAAACATTCGTATCGAAGCTAACAACGCTAGCTATTATATGGAACTAAATAATCAAGATTTTGAAACTCAGGTCGAGAGATATGAAGAAATTACCAAATTTGAGGAGGGAGTTGGGAGGAGCCCTTGAGTAAATTAAAATGTTCATACCTGGCTCGTGTGATATCGGATTTTTGTGTTCAAAGATACGTATCGAAGCTAACAACGCTAGCTATTATATGGAACTAAAAAATCAAGATTTTGAAACTCAGGTCGAGAGACATGACGAAATTACCAAATTTGAGGTGGGAGTTGGGAGGAGCCCTTGAGTAAATTAAAATGTTCATACCTGGCTCGCGTGCTATCGGATTTGTGTGTTCAAACATTCGTATCGAAGCTAACAACGCTAGCTATTATATGGAACTAAATAATCAAGATTTTGAAACTCAGGTCGAGAGATATGAAGAAATTACCAAATTTGAGGAGGGAGTTGGGAGGAGCCCTTGAGTAAATTAAAATGTTCATACCTGGCTCGTGTGATATCGGATTTTTGTGTTCAAAGATACGTATCGAAGCTAACAACGCTAGCTATTATATGGAACTAAAAAATCAAGATTTTGAAACTCAGGTCGAGAGACATGACGAAATTACCAAATTTGAGGTGGGAGTTGGGAGGAGCCCTTGAGTAAATTAAAATGTTCATACCTGGCTCGTGTGATATCGGATTTGTGTGTTCAAACCTGCGAATCGAAGCTAACAACGCTAGCTATGATATAGAACTAAATAATCAAGATTTTGAAACTCAGGTCGAGAGATATGAAGAAATTACCAAATTTGAGGAGGGAGTTGGGAGGAGCCCTTGAGTAAATTAAAATGTTCATACCTAGCTCGTGTGATATCGGATGTTTGTGTTCAAACATTCGTATCGAATCTAACAACGCTAGCTATTATATGGTATTAAAAAATCAAGATTTTGAAACTCAGGTCGAGAGATATGAAGAAATTAGCAATCTTGAGGAGGGAGTTGAGAGGAGCCCTTGAGTAAATTAAAATGTTCATACCTGGCTCGTGTGATATCGGATTTGTGTGTTCAAACATTCGTATCGAAGCTAACAACGCTAGCTATGATATAGAACTAAATAATCAAGATTTTGAAACTCAGGTCGAGAGATATGAAGAAATTACCAAATTTGAGGAGGGAGTTGGGAGGAGCCCTTGAGTAAATTAAAATGTTCATACCTGGCTCGTGTGATATCGGATTTTTGTGTTCAAACATACCTATCGAAGCTAACAACGCTAGCTATTATATGGAACTAAAAAATCAAGATTTTGAAACTCAGGTCGAGAGATATGAAGAAATTAGCAATCTTGAGGAGGGAGTTGAGAGGAGCTCTTGAGTAAATTAAAATGTTCATACCTGGCTTGTGTGATATCGGATTTGTGTGTTCAAACATTCGTATCGAAGCTAACAACGCTAGCTATTATATGGTATTAAAAAATCAAGATTTTGAAACTCAGGTCGAGAGATATGAAGAAATTAGCAATCTTGAGGAGGGAGTTGAGAGGAGCCATTGAGTAAATTAAAATGTTCATACCTGGCTCGTGTGATATCGGATTTGTGTGTTCAAACATTCGTATCGAAGCTAACAACGCTAGCTATGATATAGAACTAAATAATCAAGATTTTGAAACTCAGGTCGAGAGATATGAAGAAATTAGCAATCTTGAGGAGGGAGTTGAGAGGAGCTCTGGAGTAAATTAAAATGTTCATACCTAGCTCGTGTGATATCGGATGTTTGTGTTCAAACATTCGTATCGAATCTAACAACGCTAGCTATTATATGGTATTAAAAAATCAAGATTTTGAAACTCAGGTCGAGAGATATGAAGAAATTAGCAATCTTGAGGAGGGAGTTGAGAGGAGCCCTTGAGTAAATTAAAATGTTCATACCTGGCTCGTGTGATATCGGATTTGTGTGTTCAAACATTCGTATCGAAGCTAACAACGCTAGCTATGATATAGAACTAAATAATCAAGATTTTGAAACTCAGGTCGAGAGATATGAAGAAATTACCAAATTTGAGGAGGGAGTTGGGAGGAGCCCTTGAGTAAATTAAAATGTTCATACCTGGCTCGTGTGATATCGGATTTTTGTGTTCAAAGATACGTATCGAAGCTAACAACGCTAGCTATTATATGGAACTAGAAAATCAAGATTTTAAAACTCATGTCGAGAGACATGACGAAATTACCAAATTTGAGGTGGGAGTTGGGAGGAGCCCTTGATTAAATTAAAATGTTCATACCTGGCGAGTGTGATATCGGATTTTTGTGTTCCAACATTCGTATCGAAGCTAACAACGCTAGCTATTATATGGTATTAAAAAATCAAGATTTTGAAACTCAGGTCGAGAGATATGAAGAAATTAGCAATCTTGAGGAGGGAGTTGAGAGGAGCCATTGAGTAAATTAAAATGTTCATACCTGGCTCGTGTGATATCGGATTTGTGTGTTCAAACATTCGTATCGAAGCTAACAACGCTAGCTATGATATAGAACTAAATAATCAAGATTTTGAAACTCAGGTCGAGAGATATGAAGAAATTAGCAATCTTGAGGAGGGAGTTGAGAGGAGCTCTGGAGTAAATTAAAATGTTCATACCTAGCTCGTGTGATATCGGATGTTTGTGTTCAAACATTCGTATCGAATCTAACAACGCTAGCTATTATATGGTATTAAAAAATCAAGATTTTGAAACTCAGGTCGAGAGATATGAAGAAATTAGCAATCTTGAGGAGGGAGTTGAGAGGAGCCCTTGAGTAAATTAAAATGTTCATACCTGGCTCGTGTGATATCGGATTTGTGTGTTCAAACATTCGTATCGAAGCTAACAACGCTAGCTATGATATAGAACTAAATAATCAAGATTTTGAAACTTAGGTCGAGAGATATGAAGAAATTACCAAATTTGAGGAGGGAGTTGGGAGGAGCCCTTGAGTAAATTAAAATGTTCATACCTAGCTCGTGTGATATCGGATTTTTGTGTTCAAACATACGTATCGAAGCTAACAACGCTAGCTATTATATGGAACTAAAAAATCAAGATTTTGAAACTCAGGTCGAGAGATATGAAGAAATTAGCAATCTTGAGGAGGGAGTTGAGAGGAGCTCTTGAGTAAATTAAAATGTTCATACCTAGCTCGTGTGATATCGGATGTTTGTGTTCAAACATTCGTATCGAAGCTAACAACGCTAGCTATTATATGGAACTCAAAAATCAAGATTTTGAAACTCAGGTCGAGAGATATGAAGAAGTTACCAAATTTGAGGAGGGAGTTGAGAGGAGCCCTTGAGTAAATTAAAATGTTTATACCTGGCTCGTGTGATATCGGATTTGTGTGTTCAAACATTCGTATCGAAGCTAACAATGCTAGCTATTATATGGAACTAAATAATCAAGATTTTGAAACTCAGGTCGAGAGATATGAAGAAATTAGCAATCTTGAGGAGGGAGTTGAGAGGAGCCCTTGAGTAAATTAAAATGTTCATACCTGGCTCGTGTGATATCGGATTTTTGTGTTCAAACATTCGTATCGAAGCTAACAACGCTAGCTATTATATGGAACTAAATAATCAAGATTTTGAAACTCAGGTCGAGAGATATGAAGAAATTACCAAATTTGAGGAGGGAGTTGGGAGGAGCCCTTGAGTAAATTAAAATGTTCATACCTGGCTCGTGTGATATCGGATTTTTGTGTTCAAAGATACGTATCGAAGCTAACAACGCTAGCTATTATATGGAACTAAAAAATCAAGATTTTGAAACTCAGGTCGAGAGACATGACGAAATTACCAAATTTGAGGTGGGAGTTGGGAGGAGCCCTTGAGTAAATTAAAATGTTCATACCTGGCTCGTGTGATATCGGATTTGTGTGTTCAAACCTGCGAATCGAAGCTAACAACGCTAGCTATGATATAGAACTAAATATTCAAGATTTTGAAACTCAGGTCGAGAGATATGAAGAAATTACCAAATTTGAGGAGGGAGTTGGGAGGAGCCCTTGAGTAAATTAAAATGTTCATACCTAGCTCGTGTGATATCGGATGTTTGTGTTCAAACATTCGTATCGAATCTAACAACGCTAGCTATTATATGGTATTAAAAAATCAAGATTTTGAAACTCAGGTCGAGAGATATGAAGAAATTAGCAATCTTGAGGAGGGAGTTGAGAGGAGCCCTTGAGTAAATTAAAATGTTCATACCTGGCTCGTGTGATATCGGATTTGTGTGTTCAAACATTCGTATCGAAGCTAACAACGCTAGCTATGATATAGAACTAAATAATCAAGATTTTGAAACTCAGGTCGAGAGATATGAAGAAATTAGCAATCTTGAGGAGGGAGTTGAGAGGAGCCCTTGAGTAAATTAAAATGTTCATACCTGGCTCGTGTGATATCGGATTTGTGTGTTCAAACATTCGTATCGAAGCTAACAACGCTAGCTATGATATAGAACTAAATAATCAAGATTTTGAAACTCAGGTCGAGAGATATGAAGAAATTACCAAATTTGAGGAGGGAGTTGGGAGGAGCCCTTGAGTAAATTAAAATGTTCATACCTAGCTCGTGTGATATCGGATTTTTGTGTTCAAACATACGTATCGAAGCTAACAACGCTAGCTATTATATGGAACTAAAAAATCAAGATTTTGAAACTCAGGTCGAGAGATATGAAGAAATTAGCAATCTTGAGGAGGGAGTTGAGAGGAGCTCTTGAGTAAATTAAAATGTTCATACCTAGCTCGTGTGATATCGGATGTTTGTGTTCAAACATTCGTATCGAAGCTAACAACGCTAGCTATTATATGGAACTCAAAAATCAAGATTTTGAAACTCAGGTCGAGAGATATGAAGAAGTTACCAAATTTGAGGAGGGAGTTGAGAGGAGCCCTTGAGTAAATTAAAATGTTCATACCTGGCTCGTGTGATATCGGATTTGTGTGTTCAAACATTCGTATCGAAGCTAACAACGCTTACTATTATATGGAACTAAAAAATCAAGATTTTGAAACTCAGGTCGAGAGACATGACGAAATTACCAAATTTGAGGAGGGAGTTGAGAGGAGCCCTTGAGTAAATTAAAATGTTCATACCTGGCTCGCGTGCTATCGGATTTGTGTGTTCAAACATTCGTATCGAAGCTAACAACGCTAGCTATTATATGGAACTAAATAATCAAGATTTTGAAACTCAGGTCGAGAGATATGAAGAAATTACCAAATTTGAGGAGGGAGTTGGGAGGAGCCCTTGAGTAAATTAAAATGTTCATACCTGGCTCGTGTGATATCGGATTTTTGTGTTCAAAGATACGTATCGAAGCTAACAACGCTAGCTATTATATGGAACTAAAAAATCAAGATTTTGAAACTCAGGTCGAGAGACATGACGAAATTACCAAATTTGAGGTGGGAGTTGGGAGGAGCCCTTGAGTAAATTAAAATGTTCATACCTGGCTCGTGTGATATCGGATTTGTGTGTTCAAACCTGCGAATCGAAGCTAACAACGCTAGCTATGATATAGAACTAAATAATCAAGATTTTGAAACTCAGGTCGAGAGATATGAAGAAATTACCAAATTTGAGGAGGGAGTTGGGAGGAGCCCTTGAGTAAATTAAAATGTTCATACCTAGCTCGTGTGATATCGGATGTTTGTGTTCAAACATTCGTATCGAATCTAACAACGCTAGCTATTATATGGTATTAAAAAATCAAGATTTTGAAACTCAGGTCGAGAGATATGAAGAAATTAGCAATCTTGAGGAGGGAGTTGAGAGGAGCCCTTGAGTAAATTAAAATGTTCATACCTGGCTCGTGTGATATCGGATTTGTGTGTTCAAACATTCGTATCGAAGCTAACAACGCTAGCTATGATATAGAACTAAATAATCAAGATTTTGAAACTCAGGTCGAGAGATATGAAGAAATTACCAAATTTGAGGAGGGAGTTGGGAGGAGCCCTTGAGTAAATTAAAATGTTCATACCTGGCTCGTGTGATATCGGATTTTTGTGTTCAAACATACCTATCGAAGCTAACAACGCTAGCTATTATATGGAACTAAAAAATCAAGATTTTGAAACTCAGGTCGAGAGATATGAAGAAATTAGCAATCTTGAGGAGGGAGTTGAGAGGAGCTCTTGAGTAAATTAAAATGTTCATACCTGGCTTGTGTGATATCGGATTTGTGTGTTCAAACATTCGTATCGAAGCTAACAACGCTAGCTATTATATGGTATTAAAAAATCAAGATTTTGAAACTCAGGTCGAGAGATATGAAGAAATTAGCAATCTTGAGGAGGGAGTTGAGAGGAGCCATTGAGTAAATTAAAATGTTCATACCTGGCTCGTGTGATATCGGATTTGTGTGTTCAAACATTCGTATCGAAGCTAACAACGCTAGCTATGATATAGAACTAAATAATCAAGATTTTGAAACTCAGGTCGAGAGATATGAAGAAATTAGCAATCTTGAGGAGGGAGTTGAGAGGAGCTCTGGAGTAAATTAAAATGTTCATACCTAGCTCGTGTGATATCGGATGTTTGTGTTCAAACATTCGTATCGAATCTAACAACGCTAGCTATTATATGGTATTAAAAAATCAAGATTTTGAAACTCAGGTCGAGAGATATGAAGAAATTAGCAATCTTGAGGAGGGAGTTGAGAGGAGCCCTTGAGTAAATTAAAATGTTCATACCTGGCTCGTGTGATATCGGATTTGTGTGTTCAAACATTCGTATCGAAGCTAACAACGCTAGCTATGATATAGAACTAAATAATCAAGATTTTGAAACTCAGGTCGAGAGATATGAAGAAATTACCAAATTTGAGGAGGGAGTTGGGAGGAGCCCTTGAGTAAATTAAAATGTTCATACCTGGCTCGTGTGATATCGGATTTTTGTGTTCAAAGATACGTATCGAAGCTAACAACGCTAGCTATTATATGGAACTAGAAAATCAAGATTTTAAAACTCATGTCGAGAGACATGACGAAATTACCAAATTTGAGGTGGGAGTTGGGAGGAGCCCTTGATTAAATTAAAATGTTCATACCTGGCGAGTGTGATATCGGATTTTTGTGTTCCAACATTCGTATCGAAGCTAACAACGCTAGCTATTATATGGTATTAAAAAATCAAGATTTTGAAACTCAGGTCGAGAGATATGAAGAAATTAGCAATCTTGAGGAGGGAGTTGAGAGGAGCCATTGAGTAAATTAAAATGTTCATACCTGGCTCGTGTGATATCGGATTTGTGTGTTCAAACATTCGTATCGAAGCTAACAACGCTAGCTATGATATAGAACTAAATAATCAAGATTTTGAAACTCAGGTCGAGAGATATGAAGAAATTAGCAATCTTGAGGAGGGAGTTGAGAGGAGCTCTGGAGTAAATTAAAATGTTCATACCTAGCTCGTGTGATATCGGATGTTTGTGTTCAAACATTCGTATCGAATCTAACAACGCTAGCTATTATATGGTATTAAAAAATCAAGATTTTGAAACTCAGGTCGAGAGATATGAAGAAATTAGCAATCTTGAGGAGGGAGTTGAGAGGAGCCCTTGAGTAAATTAAAATGTTCATACCTGGCTCGTGTGATATCGGATTTGTGTGTTCAAACATTCGTATCGAAGCTAACAACGCTAGCTATGATATAGAACTAAATAATCAAGATTTTGAAACTTAGGTCGAGAGATATGAAGAAATTACCAAATTTGAGGAGGGAGTTGGGAGGAGCCCTTGAGTAAATTAAAATGTTCATACCTAGCTCGTGTGATATCGGATTTTTGTGTTCAAACATACGTATCGAAGCTAACAACGCTAGCTATTATATGGAACTAAAAAATCAAGATTTTGAAACTCAGGTCGAGAGATATGAAGAAATTAGCAATCTTGAGGAGGGAGTTGAGAGGAGCTCTTGAGTAAATTAAAATGTTCATACCTAGCTCGTGTGATATCGGATGTTTGTGTTCAAACATTCGTATCGAAGCTAACAACGCTAGCTATTATATGGAACTCAAAAATCAAGATTTTGAAACTCAGGTCGAGAGATATGAAGAAGTTACCAAATTTGAGGAGGGAGTTGAGAGGAGCCCTTGAGTAAATTAAAATGTTCATACCTGGCTCGTGTGATATCGGATTTGTGTGTTCAAACATTCGTATCGAAGCTAACAACGCTTGCTATTATATGGAACTAAAAAATCAAGATTTTGAAACTCAGGTCGAGAGACATGACGAAATTACCAAATTTGAGGAGGGAGTTGAGAGGAGCCCTTGAGTAAATTAAAATGTTCATACCTGGCTCGCGTGCTATCGGATTTGTGTGTTCAAACATTCGTATCGAAGCTAACAACGCTAGCTATTATATGGAACTAAAAAATCAAGATTTTGAAACTCAGGTCGAGAGATATGAAGAAATTACCAAATTTGAGGAGGGAGTTGGGAGGAGCCCTTGAGTAAATTAAAATGTTCATACCTGGCTCGTGTGATATCGGATTTTTGTGTTCAAAGATACGTATCGAAGCTAACAACGCTAGCTATTATATGGAACTAAAAAATCAAGATTTTGAAACTCAGGTCGAGAGACATGACGAAATTACCAAATTTGAGGTGGGAGTTGGGAGGAGCCCTTGAGTACATTAAAATGTTCATACCTGGCTCGTGTGATATCGGATTTGTGTGTTCAAACCTGCGAATCGAAGCTAACAACGCTAGCTATTATATGGTATTAAAAAATCAAGATTTTGAAACTCAGGTCGAGAGATATGAAGAAATTAGCAATCTTGAGGAGGGAGTTGAGAGGAGCCATTGAGTAAATTAAAATGTTCATACCTGGCTCGTGTGATATCGGATTTGTGTGTTCAAACATTCGTATCGAAGCTAACAACGCTAGCTATGATATAGAACTAAATAATCAAGATTTTGAAACTCAGGTCGAGAGATATGAAGAAATTAGCAATCTTGAGGAGGGAGTTGAGAGGAGCTCTGGAGTAAATTAAAATGTTCATACCTAGCTCGTGTGATATCGGATGTTTGTGTTCAAACATTCGTATCGAATCTAACAACGCTAGCTATTATATGGTATTAAAAAATCAAGATTTTGAAACTCAGGTCGAGAGATATGAAGAAATTAGCAATCTTGAGGAGGGAGTTGAGAGGAGCCCTTGAGTAAATTAAAATGTTCATACCTGGCTCGTGTGATATCGGATTTGTGTGTTCAAACATTCGTATCGAAGCTAACAACGCTAGCTATGATATAGAACTAAATAATCAAGATTTTGAAACTCAGGTCGAGAGATATGAAGAAATTACCAAATTTGAGGAGGGAGTTGGGAGGAGCCCTTGAGTAAATTAAAATGTTCATACCTAGCTCGTGTGATATCGGATTTTTGTGTTCAAACATACGTATCGAAGCTAACAACGCTAGCTATTATATGGAACTAAAAAATCAAGATTTTGAAACTCAGGTCGAGAGATATGAAGAAATTAGCAATCTTGAGGAGGGAGTTGAGAGGAGCTCTTGAGTAAATTAAAATGTTCATACCTAGCTCGTGTGATATCGGATGTTTGTGTTCAAACATTCGTATCGAAGCTAACAACGCTAGCTATTATATGGAACTCAAAAATCAAGATTTTGAAACTCAGGTCGAGAGATATGAAGAAGTTACCAAATTTGAGGAGGGAGTTGAGAGGAGCCCTTGAGTAAATTAAAATGTTCATACCTGGCTCGTGTGATATCGGATTTGTGTGTTCAAACATTCGTATCGAAGCTAACAACGCTTACTATTATATGGAACTAAAAAATCAAGATTTTGAAACTCAGGTCGAGAGACATGACGAAATTACCAAATTTGAGGAGGGAGTTGAGAGGAGCCCTTGAGTAAATTAAAATGTTCATACCTGGCTCGCGTGCTATCGGATTTGTGTGTTCAAACATTCGTATCGAAGCTAACAACGCTAGCTATTATATGGAACTAAATAATCAAGATTTTGAAACTCAGGTCGAGAGATATGAAGAAATTACCAAATTTGAGGAGGGAGTTGGGAGGAGCCCTTGAGTAAATTAAAATGTTCATACCTGGCTCGTGTGATATCGGATTTTTGTGTTCAAAGATACGTATCGAAGCTAACAACGCTAGCTATTATATGGAACTAAAAAATCAAGATTTTGAAACTCAGGTCGAGAGACATGACGAAATTACCAAATTTGAGGTGGGAGTTGGGAGGAGCCCTTGAGTACATTAAAATGTTCATACCTGGCTCGTGTGATATCGGATTTGTGTGTTCAAACCTGCGAATCGAAGCTAACAACGCTAGCTATTATATGGTATTAAAAAATCAAGATTTTGAAACTCAGGTCGAGAGATATGAAGAAATTAGCAATCTTGAGGAGGGAGTTGAGAGGAGCCCTTGAGTAAATTAAAATGTTCATACCTGGCTCGTGTGATATCGGATTTGTGTGTTCAAACATTCGTATCGAAGCTAACAACGCTAGCTATGATATAGAACTAAATAATCAAGATTTTGAAACTCAGGTCGAGAGATATGAAGAAATTAGCAATCTTGAGGAGGGAGTTGAGAGGAGCTCTGGAGTAAATTAAAATGTTCATACCTAGCTCGTGTGATATCGGATGTTTGTGTTCAAACATTCGTATCGAATCTAACAACGCTAGCTATTATATGGTATTAAAAAATCAAGATTTTGAAACTCAGGTCGAGAGATATGAAGAAATTAGCAATCTTGAGGAGGGAGTTGAGAGGAGCCCTTGAGTAAATTAAAATGTTCATACCTGGCTCGTGTGATATCGGATTTGTGTGTTCAAACATTCGTATCGAAGCTAACAACGCTAGCTATGATATAGAACTAAATAATCAAGATTTTGAAACTCAGGTCGAGAGATATGAAGAAATTACCAAATTTGAGGAGGGAGTTGGGAGGAGCCCTTGAGTAAATTAAAATCGGATTTTTGTGTTCAAACATACGTATCGAAGCTAACAACGCTAGCTATTATATGGAACTAAAAAATCAAGATTTGAAACTCAGGTCGAGAGATATGAAGAAATTAGCAATCTTGAGGAGGGAGTTGAGAGGAGCTCTTGAGTAAATTAAAATGTTCATACCTAGCTCGTGTGATATCGGATGTTTGTGTTCAAACATTCGTATCGAAGCTAACAACGCTAGCTATTATATGGAACTCAAAAATCAAGATTTTGAAACTCAGGTCGAGAGATATGAAGAAGTTACCAAATTTGAGGAGGGAGTTGAGAGGAGCCCTTGAGTAAATTAAAATGTTCATACCTGGCTCGTGTGATATCGGATTTGTGTGTTCAAACATTCGTATCGAAGCTAACAACGCTTGCTATTATATGGAACTAAAAAATCAAGATTTTGAAACTCAGGTCGAGAGACATGACGAAATTACCAAATTTGAGGAGGGAGTTGAGAGGAGCCCTTGAGTAAATTAAAATGTTCATACCTGGCTCGCGTGCTATCGGATTTGTGTGTTCAAACATTCGTATCGAAGCTAACAACGCTAGCTATTATATGGAACTAAAAAATCAAGATTTTGAAACTCAGGTCGAGAGATATGAAGAAATTACCAAATTTGAGGAGGGAGTTGGGAGGAGCCCTTGAGTAAATTAAAATGTTCATACCTGGCTCGTGTGATATCGGATTTTTGTGTTCAAAGATACGTATCGAAGCTAACAACGCTAGCTATTATATGGAACTAAAAAATCAAGATTTTGAAACTCAGGTCGAGAGACATGACGAAATTACCAAATTTGAGGTGGGAGTTGGGAGGAGCCCTTGAGTACATTAAAATGTTCATACCTGGCTCGTGTGATATCGGATTTGTGTGTTCAAACCTGCGAATCGAAGCTAACAACGCTAGCTATTATATGGTATTAAAAAATCAAGATTTTGAAACTCAGGTCGAGAGATATGAAGAAATTAGCAATCTTGAGGAGGGAGTTGAGAGGAGCCATTGAGTAAATTAAAATGTTCATACCTGGCTCGTGTGATATCGGATTTGTGTGTTCAAACATTCGTATCGAAGCTAACAACGCTAGCTATCATATGGAACTAAATAATCAAGATTTTGAAACTCAGGTCGAGAGATATGAAGAAATTAGCAATCTTGAGGAGGGAGTTGAGAGGAGCTCTGGAGTAAATTAAAATGTTCATACCTAGCTCGTGTGATATCGGATGTTTGTGTTCAAACATTCGTATCGAATCTAACAACGCTAGCTATTATATGGTATTAAAAAATCAAGATTTTGAAACTCAGGTCGAGAGATATGAAGAAATTAGCAATCTTGAGGAGGGAGTTGAGAGGAGCTCTTGAGTAAATTAAAATGTTCATACCTGGCTCGTGTGATATCGGATGTTTGTGTTCAAACATTCGTATCGAATCTAAAAACGCTAGCTATTATATGGTATTAAAAAATCAAGATTTTGAAACTCAGGTCGAGAGATATGAAGAAGTTACCAAATTTGAGGAGGGAGTTGAGAGGAGCCCTTGAGTAAATTAAAATGTTCATACCTGGCTCGTGTGATATCGGATTTGTGTGTTCAAACCTGCGAATCGAAGCTAACAACGCTAGCTATTATATGGTATTAAAAAATCAAGATTTTGAAACTCAGGTCGAGAGATATGAAGAAATTTGCAATCTTGAGGAGGGAGTTGAGAGGAGCCGTTGAGTAAATTAAAATGTTCATACCTGGCTCGTGTGATATCGGATTTTTGTGTTCAAACATTCGTATCGAAGCTAACAACGCTAGCTATTATATGGTATTAAAAAATCAAGATTTTGAAACTCAGGTCGAGAGATATGAAGAAATTAGCAATCTTGAGGAGGGAGTTGAGAGGAGCCCTTGAGTAAATTAAAATGTTCATACCTGGCTCGTGTGATATCGGATTTGTGTGTTCAAACATGCGAATCGAAGCAAACAACGCTAGCTATTATATGGAACTTAAAAAGTAAGATTTTGGAACTCAGGTCGAGAGATATGAAGAAATTAGCAATCTTGAGGAGGGAGTTGAGAGGAGCTCTTGAGTAAATTAAAATGTTCATACCTAGCTCGTGTGATATCGGATGTTTGTGTTCAAACATTCGTATCGAAGCTAACAACGCTAGCTATTATATGGAACTCAAAAATCAAGATTTTGAAACTCAGGTCGAGAGATATGAAGAAGTTACCAAATTTGAGGAGGGAGTTGAGAGGAGCCCTTGAGTAAATTAAAATGTTCATACCTGGCTCGTGTGATATCGGATTTGTGTGTTCAAACATTCGTATCGAAGCTAACAACGCTTGCTATTATATGGAACTAAAAAATCAAGATTTTGAAACTCAGGTCGAGAGACATGACGAAATTACCAAATTTGAGGAGGGAGTTGAGAGGAGCCCTTGAGTAAATTAAAATGTTCATACCTGGCTCGCGTGCTATCGGATTTGTGTGTTCAAACATTCGTATCGAAGCTAACAACGCTAGCTATTATATGGAACTAAAAAATCAAGATTTTGAAACTCAGGTCGAGAGATATGAAGAAATTACCAAATTTGAGGAGGGAGTTGGGAGGAGCCCTTGAGTAAATTAAAATGTTCATACCTGGCTCGTGTGATATCGGATTTTTGTGTTCAAAGATACGTATCGAATCTAAAAACGCTAGCTATTATATGGAACTAAAAAATCAAGATTTTGAAACTCAGGTCGAGAGACATGACGAAATTACCAAATTTGAGGAGGGAGTTGGGAGGAGCCCTTGAGTACATTAAAATGTTCATACCTGGCTCGTGTGATATCGGATTTGTGTGTTCAAACCTGCGAATCGAAGCTAACAACGCTAGCTATTATATGGTATTAAAAAATCAAGATTTTGAAACTCAGGTCGAGAGATATGAAGAAATTAGCAATCTTGAGGAGGGAGTTGAGAGGAGCCATTGAGTAAATTAAAATGTTCATACCTGGCTCGTGTGATATCGGATTTGTGTGTTCAAACATTCGTATCGAAGCTAACAACGCTAGCTATTATATGGTATTAAAAAATCAAGATTTTGAAACTCAGGTCGAGAGATATGAAGAAATTAGCAATCTTGAGGAGGGAGTTGAGAGGAGCCCTTGAGTAAATTAAAATGTTCATACCTGGCTCGTGTGATATCGGATTTGTGTGTTCAAACATGCGAATCGAAGCAAACAACGCTAGCTATTATATGGAACTTAAAAAGTAAGATTTTGGAACTCAGGTCGAGAGATATGAAGAAATTAGCAATCTTGAGGAGGGAGTTGAGAGGAGCTCTTGAGTAAATTAAAATGTTCATACCTAGCTCGTGTGATATCGGATGTTTGTGTTCAAACATTCGTATCGAAGCTAACAACGCTAGCTATTATATGGAACTCAAAAATCAAGATTTTGAAACTCAGGTCGAGAGATATGAAGAAGTTACCAAATTTGAGGAGGGAGTTGAGAGGAGCCCTTGAGTAAATTAAAATGTTCATACCTGGCTCGTGTGATATCGGATTTGTGTGTTCAAACATTCGTATCGAAGCTAACAACGCTTGCTATTATATGGAACTAAAAAATCAAGATTTTGAAACTCAGGTCGAGAGACATGACGAAATTACCAAATTTGAGGAGGGAGTTGAGAGGAGCCCTTGAGTAAATTAAAATGTTCATACCTGGCTCGCGTGCTATCGGATTTGTGTGTTCAAACATTCGTATCGAAGCTAACAACGCTAGCTATTATATGGAACTAAAAAATCAAGATTTTGAAACTCAGGTCGAGAGATATGAAGAAATTACCAAATTTGAGGAGGGAGTTGGGAGGAGCCCTTGAGTAAATTAAAATGTTCATACCTGGCTCGTGTGATATCGGATTTTTGTGTTCAAAGATACGTATCGAAGCTAACAACGCTAGCTATTATATGGAACTAAAAAATCAAGATTTTGAAACTCAGGTCGAGAGACATGACGAAATTACCAAATTTGAGGTGGGAGTTGGGAGGAGCCCTTGAGTACATTAAAATGTTCATACCTGGCTCGTGTGATATCGGATTTGTGTGTTCAAACCTGCGAATCGAAGCTAACAACGCTAGCTATTATATGGTATTAAAAAATCAAGATTTTGAAACTCAGGTCGAGAGATATGAAGAAATTAGCAATCTTGAGGAGGGAGTTGAGAGGAGCCATTGAGTAAATTAAAATGTTCATACCTGGCTCGTGTGATATCGGATTTGTGTGTTCAAACATTCGTATCGAAGCTAACAACGCTAGCTATGATATAGAACTAAATAATCAAGATTTTGAAACTCAGGTCGAGAGATATGAAGAAATTAGCAATCTTGAGGAGGGAGTTGGGAGGAGCCCTTGAGTAAATTAAAATGTTCATACCTGGCTCGTGTGATATCGGATTTTTGTGTTCAAAGATACGTATCGAAGCTAACAACGCTAGCTATTATATGGAACTAAAAAATCAAGATTTTGAAACTCAGGTCGAGAGACATGACGAAATTACCAAATTTGAGGTGGGAGTTGGGAGGAGCCCTTGAGTACATTAAAATGTTCATACCTGGCTCGTGTGATATCGGATTTGTGTGTTCAAACCTGCGAATCGAAGCTAACAACGCTAGCTATTATATGGTATTAAAAAATCAAGATTTTGAAACTCAGGTCGAGAGATATGAAGAAATTAGCAATCTTGAGGAGGGAGTTGAGAGGAGCCATTGAGTAAATTAAAATGTTCATACCTGGCTCGTGTGATATCGGATTTGTGTGTTCAAACATTCGTATCGAAGCTAACAACGCTAGCTATGATATAGAACTAAATAATCAAGATTTTGAAACTCAGGTCGAGAGATATGAAGAAATTAGCAATCTTGAGGAGGGAGTTGAGAGGAGCTCTGGAGTAAATTAAAATGTTCATACCTAGCTCGTGTGATATCGGATGTTTGTGTTCAAACATTCGTATCGAATCTAACAACGCTAGCTATTATATGGTATTAAAAAATCAAGATTTTGAAACTCAGGTCGAGAGATATGAAGAAATTAGCAATCTTGAGGAGGGAGTTGAGAGGAGCCCTTGAGTAAATTAAAATGTTCATACCTGGGTCGTGTGATATCGGATTTGTGTGTTCAAACATTCGTATCGAAGCTAACAACGCTAGCTATGATATAGAACTAAATAATCAAGATTTTGAAACTCAGGTCGAGAGATATGAAGAAATTACCAAATTTGAGGAGGGAGTTGGGAGGAGCCCTTGAGTAAATTAAAATGTTCATACCTAGCTCGTGTGATATCGGATTTTTGTGTTCAAACATACGTATCGAAGCTAACAACGCTAGCTATTATATGGAACTAAAAAATCAAGATTTTGAAACTCAGGTCGAGAGATATGAAGAAATTAGCAATCTTGAGGAGGGAGTTGAGAGGAGCCCTTGAGTAAATTAAAATGTTTATACCTGGGTCGTGTGATATCGGATTTGTGTGTTCAAACATACGTATCGAAGCTAACAACGCTAGCTATTATATGGAACTAAATAATCAAGATTTTGAAACTCAGGTCGAGAGATATGAAGAAATTACCAAATTTGAGGAGGGAGTTGAGAGGAGCCCTTGAGTAAATTAAAATGTTCATACCTAGCTCGTGTGATATCGGATTTTTGTGTTCAAACCTGCGAATCGAAGCTAACAACGCTAGCTATTATATGGTATTAAAAAATCAAGATTTTGAAACTCAGGTCGAGAGATATGAAGATATTACCAAACCTGAGGAGGGAGTTGAGAGGAGCCCTTGAGTAAATTAAAATGTTTATACCTGGGTCGTGTGATATCGGATTTTTGTGTTCCAACATTCCTATCGAAGCTAACAACGCTAGCTATTATATGGAACTAAAAAATCAAGATTTTGAAACTCAGGTCGAGAGATATGAAGAAATTAGCAATCTTGAGGAGGGAGTTGAGAGGAGCCCTTGAGTAAATTAAAATGTTCATACCTGGCTCGTGTGATATCGGATTTGTGTGTTCAAACATTCGTATCGAAGCTAACAACGCTAGCTATGATATGGAACTAAATAATCAAGATTTTGAAACTCAGGTCGAGAGATATGAAGAAATTAGCAATCTTGAAGAGGGAGTTGAGAGGAGCCCTTGAGTAAATTAAAATGTTCATACCTGGCTCGTGTGATATCGGATTTGTGTGTTTAAACATTCGTATCGAAGCTAACAACGCTAGCTATGATATGGAACTAAATAATCAAGATTTTGAAACTCAGGTCGAGAGATATGAAGAAATTACCAAATTTGAGGAGGGAGTTGGGAGGAGCCCTTGAGTAAATTAAAATGTTCATACCTGGCTCGTGTGATATCAGATTTTTGTGTTCAAACATACGTATCGAAGCTAACAACGCTAGCTATTATATGGAACTAGAAAATCAAGATTTTAAAACTCATGTCGAGAGACATGACGAAATTACCAAATTTGAGGAGGGAGTTGAGAGGAGCCCTTGATTAAATTCAAATGTTCATACCTGGCGAGTGTGATATCGGATTTTTGTGTTCCAACATTCGTATCGAAGCTAACAACGCTAGCTATTATATGGAACTAAAAAATCAAGATTTTGAAACTCAGGTCGAGAGATATGAAGAAATTAGCAATCTTGAGGAGGGAGTTGAGAGGAGCCCTTGAGTAAATTAAAATGTTCATACCTGGCTCGTGTGATATCGGATTTGTGTGTTCAAACATTCGTATCGAATCTAAAAACGCTAGCTATTATATGGTATTAAAAAATCAAGATTTTGAAACTCAGGTCGAGAGATATGAAGTAATTAGCAATCTTGAGGAGGGAGTTGAGAGGAGCCCTTGAGTAAATTAAAATGTTCATACCTGGCTCGTGTGATATCGGATTTGTGTGTTCAAACCTGCGAATCGAAGCTAACAACGCTAGCTATTATATGGTATTAAAAAATCAAGATTTTGAAACTCAGGTCGAGAGATATGAAGAAATTTGCAATCTTGAGGAGGGAGTTGAGAGGAGCCGTTGAGTAAATTAAAATGTTCATACCTGGCTCGTGTGATATCGGATTTTTGTGTTCAAACATTCGTATCGAAGCTAACAACGCTAGCTATTATATGGTATTAAAAAATCAAGATTTTGAAACTCAGGTCGAGAGATATGAAGAAATTAGCAATCTTGAGGAGGGAGTTGAGAGGAGCCCTTGAGTAAATTAAAATGTTCATACCTGGCTCGTGTGATATCGGATTTGTGTGTTCAAACATGCGAATCGAAGCAAACAACGCTAGCTATTATATGGAACTTAAAAAGTAAGATTTTGGAACTCAGGTCGAGAGATATGAAGAAATTAGCAATCTTGAGGAGGGAGTTGAGAGGAGCTCTTGAGTAAATTAAAATGTTCATACCTAGCTCGTGTGATATCGGATGTTTGTGTTCAAACATTCGTATCGAAGCTAACAACGCTAGCTATTATATGGAACTCAAAAATCAAGATTTTGAAACTCAGGTCGAGAGATATGAAGAAGTTACCAAATTTGAGGAGGGAGTTGAGAGGAGCCCTTGAGTAAATTAAAATGTTCATACCTGGCTCGTGTGATATCGGATTTGTGTGTTCAAACATTCGTATCGAAGCTAACAACGCTTGCTATTATATGGAACTAAAAAATCAAGATTTTGAAACTCAGGTCGAGAGACATGACGAAATTACCAAATTTGAGGAGGGAGTTGAGAGGAGCCCTTGAGTAAATTAAAATGTTCATACCTGGCTCGCGTGCTATCGGATTTGTGTGTTCAAACATTCGTATCGAAGCTAACAACGCTAGCTATTATATGGAACTAAAAAATCAAGATTTTGAAACTCAGGTCGAGAGATATGAAGAAATTACCAAATTTGAGGAGGGAGTTGGGAGGAGCCCTTGAGTAAATTAAAATGTTCATACCTGGCTCGTGTGATATCGGATTTTTGTGTTCAAAGATACGTATCGAATCTAAAAACGCTAGCTATTATATGGAACTAAAAAATCAAGATTTTGAAACTCAGGTCGAGAGATATGAAGAAATTACCAAATTTGAGGAGGGAGTTGGGAGGAGCCCTTGAGTAAATTAAAATGTTCATACCTGGCTCGTGTGATATCGGATTTTTGTGTTCAAAGATACGTATCGAAGCTAACAACGCTAGCTATTATATGGAACTAAAAAATCAAGATTTTGAAACTCAGGTCGAGAGACATGACGAAATTACCAAATTTGAGGTGGGAGTTGGGAGGAGCCCTTGAGTACATTAAAATGTTCATACCTGGCTCGTGTGATATCGGATTTGTGTGTTCAAACCTGCGAATCGAAGCTAACAACGCTAGCTATTATATGGTATTAAAAAATCAAGATTTTGAAACTCAGGTCGAGAGATATGAAGAAATTAGCAATCTTGAGGAGGGAGTTGAGAGGAGCCATTGAGTAAATTAAAATGTTCATACCTGGCTCGTGTGATATCGGATTTGTGTGTTCAAACATTCGTATCGAAGCTAACAACGCTAGCTATGATATAGAACTAAATAATCAAGATTTTGAAACTCAGGTCGAGAGATATGAAGAAATTAGCAATCTTGAGGAGGGAGTTGAGAGGAGCTCTGGAGTAAATTAAAATGTTCATACCTAGCTCGTGTGATATCGGATGTTTGTGTTCAAACATTCGTATCGAATCTAACAACGCTAGCTATTATATGGTATTAAAAAATCAAGATTTTGAAACTCAGGTCGAGAGATATGAAGAAATTAGCAATCTTGAGGAGGGAGTTGAGAGGAGCTCTTGAGTAAATTAAAATGTTCATACCTAGCTCGTGTGATATCGGATGTTTGTGTTCAAACATTCGTATCGAAGCTAACAACGCTAGCTATTATATGGAACTCAAAAATCAAGATTTTGAAACTCAGGTCGAGAGATATGAAGAAATTACCAAATTTGAGGAGGGAGTTGGGAGGAGCCCTTGAGTAAATTAAAATGTTCATACCTAGCTCGTGTGATATCGGATTTTTGTGTTCAAACATACGTATCGAAGCTAACAACGCTAGCTATTATATGGAACTAAAAAATCAAGATTTTGAAACTCAGGTCGAGAGATATGAAGAAATTAGCAATCTTGAGGAGGGAGTTGAGAGGAGCTCTTGAGTAAATTAAAATGTTCATACCTGGCTCGTGTGATATCGGATTTGTGTGTTCAAACATTCGTATCGAAGCTAACAACGCTTGCTATTATATGGAACTAAAAAATCAAGATTTTGAAACTCAGGTCGAGAGACATGACGAAATTACCAAATTTGAGGAGGGAGTTGAGAGGAGCCCTTGAGTAAATTAAAATGTTCATACCTGGCTCGCGTGCTATCGGATTTGTGTGTTCAAACATTCGTATCGAAGCTAACAACGCTAGCTATTATATGGAACTAAAAAATCAAGATTTTGAAACTCAGGTCGAGAGATATGAAGAAATTACCAAATTTGAGGAGGGAGTTGGGAGGAGCCCTTGAGTAAATTAAAATGTTCATACCTGGCTCGTGTGATATCGGATTTTTGTGTTCAAAGATACGTATCGAAGCTAACAACGCTAGCTATTATATGGAACTAAAAAATCAAGATTTTGAAACTCAGGTCGAGAGACATGACGAAATTACCAAATTTGAGGTGGGAGTTGGGAGGAGCCCTTGAGTACATTAAAATGTTCATACCTGGCTCGTGTGATATCGGATTTGTGTGTTCAAACCTGCGAATCGAAGCTAACAACGCTAGCTATTATATGGTATTAAAAAATCAAGATTTTGAAACTCAGGTCGAGAGATATGAAGAAATTAGCAATCTTGAGGAGGGAGTTGAGAGGAGCCATTGAGTAAATTAAAATGTTCATACCTGGCTCGTGTGATATCGGATTTGTGTGTTCAAACATTCGTATCGAAGCTAACAACGCTAGCTATGATATAGAACTAAATAATCAAGATTTTGAAACTCAGGTCGAGAGATATGAAGAAATTAGCAATCTTGAGGAGGGAGTTGAGAGGAGCTCTGGAGTAAATTAAAATGTTCATACCTAGCTCGTGTGATATCGGATGTTTGTGTTCAAACATTCGTATCGAATCTAACAACGCTAGCTATTATATGGTATTAAAAAATCAAGATTTTGAAACTCAGGTCGAGAGATATGAAGAAATTAGCAATCTTGAGGAGGGAGTTGAGAGGAGCCCTTGAGTAAATTAAAATGTTCATACCTGGCTCGTGTCATATCGGATTTGTGTGTTCAAACATTCGTATCGAAGCTAACAACGCTAGCTATGATATAGAACTAAATAATCAAGATTTTGAAACTCAGGTCGAGAGATATGAAGAAATTACCAAATTTGAGGAGGGAGTTGGGAGGAGCCCTTGAGTAAATTAAAATGTTCATACCTAGCTCGTGTGATATCGGATTTTTGTGTTCAAACATACGTATCGAAGCTAACAACGCTAGCTATTATATGGAACTAAAAAATCAAGATTTTGAAACTCAGGTCGAGAGATATGAAGAAATTAGCAATCTTGAGGAGGGAGTTGAGAGGAGCTCTTGAGTAAATTAAAATGTTCATACCTAGCTCGTGTGATATCGGATGTTTGTGTTCAAACATTCGTATCGAAGCTAACAACGCTAGCTATTATATGGAACTCAAAAATCAAGATTTTGAAACTCAGGTCGAGAGATATGAAGAAGTTACCAAATTTGAGGAGGGAGTTGAGAGGAGCCCTTGAGTAAATTAAAATGTTCATACCTGGCTCGTGTGATATCGGATTTGTGTGTTCAAACATTCGTATCGAAGCTAACAACGCTAGCTATGATATAGAACTAAATAATCAAGATTTTGAAACTCAGGTCGAGAGATATGAAGAAATTACCAAATTTGAGGAGCGAGTTGAGGGGAGCCCTTGAGTAAATTAAAATGTTTATACCTAGCTCGTGTGATATCGGATGTTTGTGTTCAAACATTCGTATCGAATCTAACAACGCTAGCTATTATATGGTATTAAAAAATCAAGATTTTGAAACTCAGGTCGAGAGATATGAAGAAATTAGCAAACTTGAGGAGGGAGTTGAGAGGAGCCCTTGAGTAAATTAAAATGTTCATACCTGGCTCGTGTGATATCGGATTTGTGTGTTCAAACATTCGTATCGAAGCTAACAACGCTAGCTATGATATAGAACTAAATAATCAAGATTTTGAAACTCAGGTCGAGAGATATGAAGAAATTACCAAATTTGAGGAGGGAGTTGGGAGGAGCCCTTGAGTAAATTAAAATGTTCATACCTGGCTCGTGTGATATCGGATTTTTGTGTTCAAACATACGTATCGAAGCTAACAACGCTAGCTATTATATGGAACTAAAAAATCAAGATTTTGAAACTCAGGTCGAGAGATATGAAGAAATTAGCAATCTTGAGGAGGGAGTTGAGAGGAGCTCTTGAGTAAATTAAAATGTTCATACCTAGCTCGTGTGATATCGGATGTTTGTGTTCAAACATTCGTATCGAAGCTAACAACGCTAGCTATTATATGGAACTCAAAAATCAAGATTTTGAAACTCAGGTCGAGAGATATGAAGAAGTTACCAAATTTGAGGAGGGAGTTGAGAGGAGCCCTTGAGTAAATTAAAATGTTCATACCTGGCTCGTGTGATATCGGATTTGTGTGTTCAAACATTCGTATCGAAGCTAACAACGCTTGCTATTATATGGAACTAAAAAATCAAGATTTTGAAACTCAGGTCGAGAGACATGACGAAATTACCAAATTTGAGGAGGGAGTTGAGAGGAGCCCTTGAGTAAATTAAAATGTTCATACCTGGCTCGCGTGCTATCGGATTTGTGTGTTCAAACATTCGTATCGAAGCTAACAACGCTAGCTATTATATGGAACTAAAAAATCAAGATTTTGAAACTCAGGTCGAGAGATATGAAGAAATTACCAAATTTGAGGAGGGAGTTGGGAGGAGCCCTTGAGTAAATTAAAATGTTCATACCTGGATCGTGTGATATCGGATTTTTGTGTTCAAAGATACGTATCGAAGCTAACAACGCTAGCTATTATATGGAACTAAAAAATCAAGATTTTGAAACTCAGGTCGAGAGACATGACGAAATTACCAAATTTGAGGTGGGAGTTGGGAGGAGCCCTTGAGTACATTAAAATGTTCATACCTGGCTCGTGTGATATCGGATTTGTGTGTTCAAACCTGCGAATCGAAGCTAACAACGCTAGCTATTATATGGTATTAAAAAATCAAGATTTTGAAACTCAGGTCGAGAGATATGAAGAAATTAGCAATCTTGAGGAGGGAGTTGAGAGGAGCCATTGAGTAAATTAAAATGTTCATACCTGGCTCGTGTGATATCGGATTTGTGTGTTCAAACATTCGTATCGAAGCTAACAACGCTAGCTATGATATAGAACTAAATAATCAAGATTTTGAAACTCAGGTCGAGAGATATGAAGAAATTAGCAATCTTGAGGAGGGAGTTGAGAGGAGCTCTGGAGTAAATTAAAATGTTCATACCTAGCTCGTGTGATATCGGATGTTTGTGTTCAAACATTCGTATCGAATCTAACAACGCTAGCTATTATATGGTATTAAAAAATCAAGATTTTGAAACTCAGGTCGAGAGATATGAAGAAATTAGCAATCTTGAGGAGGGAGTTGAGAGGAGCCCTTGAGTAAATTAAAATGTTCATACCTGGCTCGTGTGATATCGGATTTGTGTGTTCAAACATTCGTATCGAAGCTAACAACGCTAGCTATGATATAGAACTAAATAATCAAGATTTTGAAACTCAGGTCGAGAGATATGAAGAAATTACCAAATTTGAGGAGGGAGTTGGGAGGAGCCCTTGAGTAAATTAAAATGTTCATACCTAGCTCGTGTGATATCGGATTTTTGTGTTCAAACATACGTATCGAAGCTAACAACGCTAGCTATTATATGGAACTAAAAAATCAAGATTTTGAAACTCAGGTCGAGAGATATGAAGAAATTAGCAATCTTGAGGAGGGAGTTGAGAGGAGCTCTTGAGTAAATTAAAATGTTCATACCTAGCTCGTGTGATATCGGATGTTTGTGTTCAAACATTCGTATCGAAGCTAACAACGCTAGCTATTATATGGAACTCAAAAATCAAGATTTTGAAACTCAGGTCGAGAGATATGAAGAAGTTACCAAATTTGAGGAGGGAGTTGAGAGGAGCCCTTGAGTAAATTAAAATGTTCATACCTGGCTCGTGTGATATCGGATTTGTGTGTTCAAACATTCGTATCGAAGCTAACAACGCTTGCTATTATATGGAAATAAAAAATCAAGATTTTGAAACTCAGGTCGAGAGACATGACGAAATTACCAAATTTGAGGAGGGAGTTGAGAGGAGCCCTTGAGTAAATTAAAATGTTCATACCTGGCTCGCGTGCTATCGGATTTGTGTGTTCAAACATTCGTATCGAAGCTAACAACGCTAGCTATTATATGGAACTAAAAAATCAAGATTTTGAAACTCAGGTCGAGAGATATGAAGAAATTAGCAATCTTGAGGAGGGAGTTGAGAGGAGCTCTTGAGTAAATTAAAATGTTCATACCTAGCTCGTGTGATATCGGATGTTTGTGTTCAAACATTCGTATCGAAGCTAACAACGCTAGCTATTATATGGAACTAAATAATAAAGATTTTGAAACTCAGGTCGAGAGACATGAAGAAATTACCAAATTTGAGGAGGGAGTTGAGAGGAGCCCTTGAGTAAATTAAAATGTTCATACCTGGCTCGTGTGATATCGGATTTTTGTGTTCAAACCTGCGAATCGAAGCTAACAACGCTAGCTATTATATGGTATTAAAAAATCAAGATTTTGAAACTCAGGTCGAGAGATATGAAGAAATTTGCAATCTTGAGGAGGGAGTTGAGAGGAGCCCTTGAGTAAATTAAAATGTTTTTACCTGGGTCGTGTGATATCGGATTTGTGTGTTCAAACATTCCTATCGAAGCTAACAACGCTAGCTATTATATGGAACTAAATAATCAAGATTTTGAAACTCAGGTCGAGAGATATGAAGAAATTAGCAATCTTGAGGAGGGAGTTGAGAGGAGCCCTTGAGTACATTAAAATGTTCATACCTGGCTCGTGTGATATCGGATTTGTGTGTTCAAACCTGCGAATCGAAGCTAAGAACGCTAGCTATTATATGGTATTAAAAAATCAAGATTTTGAAACTCAGATCGAGAGATATGAAGAAATTTGCAATCTTGAGGAGGGAGTTGAGAGGAGCCGTTGAGTAAGTTAAAATGTTCATACCTGGCTCGTGTGATATCGGATTTGTGTGTTCAAACATTCGTATCGAAGCTAACAACGCTAGCTATTATATGGTATTAAAAAATCAAGATTTTGAAACTCAGGTCGAGAGATATGAAGAAATTACCAAATTTGAGGAGGGAGTTGGGAGGAGCCCTTGAGTAAATTAAAATGTTCATACCTGGCTCGTGTGATATCGGATTTTTGTGTTCAAAGATACGTATCGAAGCTAACAACGCTAGCTATTATACGGAACTAAAAAATCAAGATTTTGAAACTCAGGTCGAGAGACATGACGAAATTACCAAATTTGAGGTGGGAGTTGGGAGGAGCCCTTGAGTACATTAAAATGTTCATACCTGGCTCGTGTGATATCGGATTTGTGTGTTCAAACCTGCGAATCGAAGCTAACAACGCTAGGTATTATATGGTATTAAAAAATCAAGATTTTGAAACTCAGGTCGAGAGATATGAAGAAATTAGCAATCTTGAGGAGGGAGTTGAGAGGAGCCCTTGAGTAAATTAAAATGTTCATACCTGGCTCGTGTGATATCGGATTTGTGTGTTCAAACATGCGAATCGAAGCAAACAACGCTAGCTATTATATGGAACTAAAAAATCAAGATTTTGAAACTCAGGTCGAGAGATATGAAGAAATTAGCAATCTTGAGGAGGGAGTTGAGAGGAGCTCTTGAGTAAATTAAAATGTTCATACCTAGCTCGTGTGATATCGGATGTTTGTGTTCAAACATTCGTATCGAAGCTAACAACGCTAGCTATTATATGGAACTAAAAAATCAAGATTTTGAAACTCAGGTCGAGAGATATGAAGAAATTACCAACTTTGAGGAGGGAGTTGGGAGGAGCCCTTGAGTAAATTAAAATGTTCATACCTGGCTCGCGTGATATCGGATTTTTGTGTTCAAACATGCGAATCGAAGCTAACAACGCTAGCTATGATATGGAACTAAAAAATCAAGATTTTGAAACTCAGGTCGAGAGATATGAAGAAATTACCAAATTTGAGGAGCGAGTTGAGGGGAGCCCTTGAGTAAATTAAAATGTTTATACCTGGCTCGTGTGATATCGGATTTTTGTGTTCAAACATACGTATCGAAGCTAACAACGCTAGCTATTATATGGAACTAAAAAATCAAGATTTTGAAACTCAGGTCGAGAGACATGACGAAATTACCAAATTTGAGGAGGGAGTTGAGAGGAGCCCTTCAGTAAATTAAAATGTTCATACCTGGCTCGCGTGATATCGGATTTTTGTGTTCAAACATGCGAATCGAAGCTAACAACGCTAGCTATGATATGGAACTAAAAAATCAAGATTTTGATACTCAGGT